>NW_003852570.1:39358-51386 GCF_000181295.1 Otolemur garnettii
GAGAATTTATGGGGTTAGGATCGTAGGTTGGGTTTGGGGAAGATCTGAGTATGGGGCAGTGCAGGATTGGGCATTAGTGGCCCAATGAGGTGTGCTCTGATTGTGTGGTAGGAATCTTGCGATAATGGGGAAATACCTGGTGGGGAAACCGAAACTTATTTCTCAAGATGGTGGGAGCTGCCTAAAATGGTGTTTGTCTGGTTCTCTCAGTCTCAGTTCACACACAGCTAGCCTCTGCTTGTCAGACCAGTTGGAGTCAGGGGACCACACCCCACCTGCCAGTCTCGGTCCACTGCCTGGCAAGCCTCTGTTCGCAGGCTCTGTTAGAGTCAGGGCACCACACTCTGCCCACAGGTCTCAGTCCTCACCTGGTAAGCCTCTGCTCACCAGCCCTGTTGGAGGCAGTGGAGTACGCCCTAGCCCTCAGGGTTTGATTCACACCCAGTAAGCCTCGACTGGAAGGTCCTGTTGGAATCAGAAGACCATGCCTTTGCTCTCAGGTCACAGTCTATGCCTATCAAGCCTCTGCTCGCAGGCCCAACAGGGACCAGCCCTGTCTGCCAAACTCAGTCTACACAGGGCAACCACTCTCCTGCTGTGGATGCTGTCAGATCCAGGGGTTCTGCACCCTGTCCCGCCAGACACAGCCCAAAGCAAGGGATCACCACTACCACTGGCTGGGCATAGAGTCATAATCAGGGGACTGCTCCTCCTCCCACCGAGTGTCTCTTTCTTCCCACACCCCCTTTCTTCCCCATTAGTCACAGATTCCGTCCTGATGGTTGGCGGTCCACGCTATGCCCAGGTCTCTCAGGACAAGACCAAACACTCTATGCTCTGCAGGGGACAGAACTTCAAACCGCCATGCAATGGGGGAAGGGTGGACTGGGAGTTTGGACTTGTGGGGAAAAGTGTCTGTTCAATTTTATGCCTGGTGGGGTGGTGTCTAGGTTCATAAGTAGGACCTCCCTGGAAAAAGAGACCTGGAGTTTAGTGGCTCTCTCCAGCGAGGTAAAATGAGAGGTCTTTTGTTCCATGATCATTTACAGATAGCCTGCAGCAGGCCTCCTGCTTGGGGCAGGGGTTTCCCATCCTCTAGTCAGTAGGCTTTGTACCTGTAATTTGTTTTCTTGAATCCTCTTCCTTGGAGTTACAGCTTGCTGAACTTTTTTGGCTCAGCTCCCCATATTTGGCTTCAAAGAGTCTGATTCCATCCAGTTTTTCTTCCACTTCTCAGGAGACTCTGACAAGGGTTGCTACCAGTTGGCCATCTTCCCAGGATTCCTCTCCATTCACAGTTCTTAACAGATATTGATAAAATATCTTTCTTGTTTTTTTTAAAATACATTTCCTTGCTTTTTATTTGCTTACATTATTTTTAATTATTATGGGCACATAGTATGTATATGTATTTATAAAGTACATGTGATGTTTTGATACAAGCATACAATGTGAATTAATCAATTCATGGTAATTGATGTACCCAGTACCTCAAGAATTTATCAATTCCTTGTGTTAGGAACACTCTAATTCCACTCTTTAAGTTATTTTAAAGTCTACCCTAACATATATTGGTTATAGTCACATTGTTGTGCTATCAAATACTGTACATTCTGTCCAAGGATATAACTACATTTTTGTACCCATAAACCATATGCCCTTTAGCCCCTCCCCACCCTGTTATCCTTACCAGCCTCTGGTAACCATCATTCTGCTCTCTGTCTTCATGAGAACAATTGTTTTAATATTTAACTCCCACATGTGAGAACATGGAAGATTTTTATTGCTGTGTCAGGCGTATTCCAATTATTTAATGATGTAATGTTCTTCAGTTCCATCCATGTTTTTGCAGATAACAGGATTTCATGAATATTTATGGCTATATAATATTTCATGCTGTATATGTACCACAATGCCTTTAGCCATTCATTCTTTGATGGGCACTTTGGTTGATTCCAAACCTTGGGCATTGTAAATGGCACTGCAATAAATATGAGAGTGCAGATATCTATTCCAGATTGAATTCCCCTTCATTGACTATATACCGAGAAGTGGGATTGCTAGTACAGACATCAGTTGTATTGTTAGCGTTTTGAGGAACATCTATGTGGTTCTGGATAGTGGTTGCGCTAATTTATATTTTCACCAGCAACGTACGAGGGTCCCCATTTCTGTACTTCCTCACCAGCATTTTTTTTTTTTTGCCTGTCCTTTGATAAAAGCCACTTTAACAGGGATGAGAAGATATCTCATTGTAGTTTTGATTTGAATTTCTCTGATGACAAATAATGTTGAGAACTTTTTCATATGTGTTGGGAATTTCTATGTCTTATTTTGAAAAATGTCTATCCATATCCTTTGCCTAGTTTTTAGTCTGATTGTTTGATTTTTTTCCCTTTGAGTATTCAGAGCTCCTTATGTAGTCTAGTTATTAATCACTTGTCAGATGGGTGGTTTGAAAGATTTTGTTCATTTATGTGGGTTGTCTTTTCCCCTCGTTGACTGATACATCTGCTGGGCAGAAACTTTAGCTTGTTGAGATCCCATGTGACCAATTTTGCTTTGGTTGCTAGTGTTTTGGGAATATCACTTAAGAACTCTATCATTACCTATACTGTTGTCCTGAATCATTTATGCAATGTGTTCTTTTAGTAGTTGCTAAAAGATCTATAAGTTGATCTATATTTTAAGATCATAAATTTAAATCTTTAATCAACTTTGCTTTTATTTTTGTCTATGGTGAAAGATAGAGTATAATTTTATTCTTAGGCATAACCAGATTCTATAGCACAAGTTTATTGAAGAGACTGTTCATTCCCAATATATGTTCCTAGCACCTTATCAAAGATCACTTCACTATAGATGTGTAGATTTATTTCCAGGTTCCCTCTTCTGTTCAATTAGGTTATTCTTCTGTTTGTTTTTTTTTTAAATGCTGAATTATTATTTATTAATCTGAAAATATGAGCCTTTGTTTTTGTAATATGCCAAGAATCAGTAGTCTGGAATTGTTTTCCCAGCACTTGTGAATCAAAGTGTGGACAAATATGGGAGATAGTTTTTGGCTTGCACATCATTAAACACTTTCTTATTTTTTAATATTATGGAGTTAAAAATGTTTTTGATTACATAGATTGCTTTTTCAATTCTCAAGTGTGGGTGATAGGTGTGCCCATCACACAGAAAGTATTCAGTGTACCCTTTAGGTAGGTGTTTGACCATCTTCTCTTATGCCCATCCTCCCTTGATTTCTAAGGCGTTTTACTTCACTCTGTGCACATATGTGCTAATTGGTTATTTCTAATTTAATACCAAGTAAATGTAGTGAGGACTTTTTTTCATTCTTTAGATACTTTGCATAGAATAACAATCTCCAGTTTCATCCAAATTGTTGCAAAAGGAATTAATCCTACCTTATTCAAGGGTGAGTAGTATTGCATCACACACACACACACACACACACACACAGTGGTGTTAACCTTTTGTTAATCCAATCATGAATTGATCGGCACATGTGTTGATTCCGCATCTTTCCAACTGTAAATTGTGCTTCCAGAAACATTGGACTGGGGTGTCTTTATGATAAAATGACTTCTAGTCCTTTGGAGAAATACCCAGTAGTGGGATTGTTGAATCAAATGGTACATCTACTTTGAGTACTTTGAGGACTCCCCATACTGTTTACTATAGAGGTTGTACTAATTTACAGTCCCACCAGCAGTGTATCAGTGTCCCTCTCTCTGCATCCACCATTTTGTTGTTGTTGTTTGTTTGTTACTTTTTATTATTTTTAATTTATTAGTTATTAAATCATAAACACATAGATCATGTATGCATTAATGCATTTATCGGGTACAATATGCTGATTTCATATACAATTAGGAATGCTTACATCACACTGGTTAATATATACCTCATCTAGTTTACTTAATTATTGTGTGAAGACATTTAAGCCATTCTGATAGGGTAAGATAATGTCTTGTTTTGGTTTTAATTTGCACGACCCTGATGGTTAATGATGTAGAGCATTTTTCATGTGCTTACTGGTCACTTACACTTGTACACTTCTTGTGCCTTTTGCCGACTTTTTAATGTCATTGTTTGCTTTATTTTGGTTCTTACTTATTTGCTTGAGATTTTAGTAGGTTCTGGTTATTTTCCTTTTATCCGATGTAGAGATTGCAAACATTTTCTCACACTCTGGAAGCTGTCTATTTTCTCCTTGATTTATTTCTTAGCTTTTCAGAAGCTTCTTACTGTAATGAAATGGTACTTATTTATTTATTTATTTATTTGTTGCTGCTATGATTGCTTCTGTCATCTTCTTCATAAATTCCTTTCCTAGGCCAATATCTAGAATATTTGTTTCCAACGTATTCTTCTAGCATTCTTATGGTTTCATGCCTTAAATTTAAGTCTTTTATCCATCTTTAATTAATTTTTGTGAGTGGTGAGAGATATGGAGCCTATTTCATTTTTCTACACGTGGCTATCCGATTCTTCCACCACCATTTATCAAATAGGACTTCTTCACCCCAGTGTATATTGTTATCTGCTTTGGCAAATATCAGTTGGCTTTATGTGGATGATTTTATATCTAGGTTCCCTTTTCTGGCCATTGGATTATGTCACCATTTTTGCACCAACACTGTGCTATATTGGTAACTATAGTGTTGCGTTATACAGTAGAACCTCTGTAACTTGACCACCCATGGGACTGCAACCAACTCCTCAACCTGCAGATGTGGTCAATGTAAGGTACTGTGCCTACTCTACATGTGGTGGTTGTCCAGTCTATAAAAATCAGGTCAACATTAGGGGATGGTCTACATAGGGAGGTGATCAACTATGGCAATTCTACTGTAGTTTGAAGTCTGGTAATGAGATGCCCCAGATTTGCTTCTTTCAATTAGGATTGCTCTTGCTATGCAGGCTCTTTTCTGGTGCCAAACACAGAATAGAACTATTTTCTTTAGATATTGTAAGCTGTGACAGAGGCATTTTGATTTGGATCACATTGATATGGAAATACCTTTGGGTAGCAGGAGCATTTTACCAGTTTTGATTCTGCCAATCCATGAGCATGATATGTCTCTGCATTTGTGTCATCTGCAATTTCTTTCTTTAGTGTTTCATAGTTCCTTTTGCAGAGATTTTTCACCTCCTTAGTTAAGTACATTCCCATGTATTTTATTATCTGTGTAGATATTATGACTGGTACGGAGCTTTCAATTTGACACAAAGCTTGACTGTCATTCATGTACAGGAATGCCACTGATTTGTATACATCGATTTTTCAACCTGAGACTTTGCTGAATGCATTTATCAATTCCAGGAGTCTCTTGGTTGAATCTTTGGAGTTTTATAGATATGATATCATATCATCAGGAATAAACAGTAGTTTGACCACATCTTTCCACATGTAGATGCCCTTTATTTCTTTCTATTTCCTGATTGCTCTGGCTAGGACTTCCGGCATTATGTTTAACAGAAGTTGTGGCAATAGGCACCATTGTCTTGTTCCAGTTCTTAGGGGGAATGCTTTCAACTTTTCCCCCAAAGGATGATTTTGATTCTGAGTTTGTCATGTATGGCTTTTATGATTCACAAATATATTCTTTCTATGCCCAGTTTGTTGAGGATTTTTATCATGAAAGGGTGCTGAGTTTGGTCAAATGTTTTCTCTGCATCAATTGCAATAATCTTATCGTCTCTTATTTTGCCTCTCTTTATGTAATGACTCACAATTATGGATTTTAGTAAGTTAAAAAATTCTTGCATCTTTGGGATAAAGCCCACTGGTGTGTAGTGGATGATTTTTGAATTTAGGTGGGCAGTATTGAATTGAGGATTACATCTATACTCAATAGGTGTATTGACCTTAGTCTTCTTAATTTGTTGTCTTATTTCATGGCTTTGGTATCAAGGTGATACTGTCTTCATGAATGAGTTGGGAGGTATTCTCTCCTTTTCCATGTAATGGAATATCTGCATGGTGGGTACCAGTTCATCATTGTTGGTATGGTAGACTTACGTTGTGAATCCATCTTGTCCTTGGCTGGTTTTGTTGGAAATTTTTTTATTCCTAATATTATCTTGCTGCTCATTATTTCTCTGTTCAGGAGTTTTGTTTCCTCCTGATGTAGTGTTGGAATGTTTTGTTTCCAGGAATGTGTTTGTTTTCTCCACATTTTTGAGTTTATGTCCATAGAGATTTTCATAATGTTCACAGGTGATGATTTGTATTTCTGTGCTATACATTATACTATCTACTTTATTATTTCTCGTGAACTTTATTTGGTTCTTTTCTATTCCTGGTTAATCAAGAAAGAGATCTATCGATCATCTTTATATGTATATTCAAAGGTATCGAGGAGAAGCATGACGGCAGATGGGATAGACCTGTGGCTCAGCTCTCCCAGAACAACAGTTTTTGGCCGGAACCAGGTCGGAAGCCACCACCTCCAGTATGTGGGGCCAGTGCCCCATTCCTTTGAGCCATAGGTGCTGCCCTCTCTAATTCCAATTTTTACATTCAACAAGAACAAGGGAGAATGGGGGATGATGGCTGACTGGAGCCAGCTTTCAACAGAAGGTCCAGTCCAGAGAGAGAGATAACAGCCAGAAAGAACCCAATAAATCCGAAGGGTGGGAGCTGAGCTGAGAGAAGAGATAGATAATTGCACATCTTCTCTGCTGAGGCAAGCTGAAACTCCAAGGAAACAAATTTCAGGTTCAGAACTCACCACAAAGAGGACATGTATTTGTCCCCTCCCCCCAAAGAGTTGCTCACTTGCCATGGAATCTCTACTACTCAGCGGTGAACTGAGGTTCTCTTCTCTCACCCCAGCAGAGCGACTTTCTGGAAGCTGAGACTCCTTCTCCAGAGAGTCCCTGCTGTGAACCTAGGAATTCCCTTGTCTGGCAGGAAATTTGAACAGACGTTTTCCCTGCCACCTTGAACTTCCAGTCTACCCTTACCCCCTTGCCTGGTGGTCTAGAAGTCCAACCCCTGCAGAGACCATAATGTATGCACTTCTTGGCAAGGACTGGGCATTGCATAGATGGTGGCAATGCAGCTACACTGTATCTGTAAATCCGGTAACAGAAGACACATAGGGGAAGGTGTCTGGCCTGGATCTGAGAAAGTGTATCGCAGCAGTGTTAGAAGCTTGGGTCTCCGCTCAATGGGTGGAGACTCGGGAACTGCTGAGGTGCGTGAACCCAACTGTAGACACCTCCCACCCAACATCAGCATTAATAGAGCAATCCTGCTGGGGTCTAATTTTGGAGGGTCACCTCCCCAACTCTCTGGACTGCCAGAGGGAGCCAAACCTCGCCCTATAGGGATTTCAGAGCTTCAGAACAGTGGTGGCAAAGGTGTGGTGGCTGAGGGAGAAATACATTTGCTGTCTGGATTCTGAGCTTGATCCTCAGCTTTAGATTGAGCTCAGGTGGAACGCTCCCCAGTTGCCATTGAGTGCCTGAGACAGGAAGGCTTCAGCTCCCCCTGCTGGCTGGTGGCAGAGGGTGGTGGCCAAGAGGAAGAGGCATTGACTTTACCTTGAGTCTGGCAGGCACAAAGCCCTGGTGCATTTGCTTATTGGATAGAAATGGGCCACAGAGACTGGGTTAATAGAGACTGGTGTTGGGGTTACCAGAAACTGGGGTTACCAGACTCTGGTGGTGAAGGAGGAGCAGGGTGGGGAAAGAGGCATCAGCCTCCTTGGTCTGAACCTTCTACAGGATGGGCCTTTCTGACTCCACAGAGCAATGGAGCATGCCACACTTGAGATACCAGTAGACTCCTGCTATCTAGTTGCTGGGGACCTTTTGAACTCTCCAGCTAGAGAGTGGGTGCTGATTGGGACAATTGGTTTGGAACTCTTGAACTGGACAAATCAACCGAGGACCCTCCAAGGTGGTACCCTGGTTCTGTTGTAGTGGGAAGGTTTGATTTTCCTCTTCCAGTTAGTGCCTTTGGGGGGATGGATATCTTAGTTTCTTGTATGTCTCCACAGCTGAGACTGCAACCCAGAGTCACTGATTCACTAGGATTGGACAGAGTTCAGCTGAATACAAGACAGAGTCACCTAGACTCACCACACCAAGCAGGTCTCCAGAGTCTGAGGATGTAGAACTGTATGGGTCCTTTGCAAAGCTGTAAAGGAAAAGCTGCAGTCATCAGTCCCAGCTCTTTGGTAAAGGGATGGTCAACCACAACCCCAAAAGCCCCAAATCCAATTTCACCTTACCTGCTCATTTAGTCAAATGGTGAAAAACTATCATGGAGGGGAATCAGTGGAAAAACTCTGGCAACATGATTAATCAGAGCAGATCAACTCCCCCAAGGAACAATAAACCAGCCACAACAGAGGATCCCATGCATAAACAGATGGCTGAGATGTCAGAAATCGAATTTAGAATTTGGATGTCAAATAAGATTAACAGAATAGAAGTAAAGTTAGAATTAGAAATTCTAGAAATAATTCAAAAGTTGTCTCAAGAATTCAATGAATTCAAAGACAAAAATCACCAAAGATTTCGACACATTGAGAAAAGAAGTTGCAGCATTCCAAGATATTAGAACTACAGTAGAATCCCTCAGTAACAGAATGGAGCAGGCAGAAGAAAGGATTTCTGACATCAACGACAAAGCTTTTGAACACTCCCAAATGCCCAAAGAGGAAGACAAGTGGAGAGCAAAGACAGTTCATTCTTTCAGAGAGCTCTGGGATAATTCCAAGAAAACTAAAATTCTCCTTACAGGAATTCTGGAAGGCAATGAGGTTGCTTCAAAAGATACAGATGCTCTACTCCAAGAGATAATTGAGGCAATCTTCCCAAACATCGCAAGAGATTCTGAAATTCAGATAGCAGGCAGTTTCAGAACCCCAGCACGATTCAACCCAAATAAAGCAACTCCCAGACATATTATAATTGACTTCACCAAAGTTAATAAGAAGGAGAAAATACTGCAAGCATCCAGACGTAAGAAAACCACAGCCAGGGAGGCGCCTGTGGCTCAAAGGAGTAGGGCGCCAGCCCCATATGCTGGAGGTGGTGGGTTCAAACCCAGCCCCTGCCAAAAACTGCAAAAAAAAAAAAAAAGAGAAAACCATAGCCTACAAGGGGAAGAATATTAGAATGACTACAGATCTCTCTGCTGAAACTTTTCAAGCTAGAAGAGGATGGTCATCTACCTTCAGCCTCCTATAACAAGAAAATTATCAACCCAGGATCCTGTATCCAGCTAAACTGAGTTTCATTTATGATGGAGAAATTAAATACTTTAATGACATTCATATGCTGAAGAAATTTACCATAACTAAACCAGCTCTCTGGGATACTCTCAGACACATCCTCCACAATGCTTTGCCACCAAAATAAACTCACTCAGAAATTTTTGATCAAAATTCAACTTTCACAGTGGTGAAAGAATTAAAAATGTCCACTGGACTTTTGAAAAATTTGACACAGAAAATAATACCAGGCTTATCACTACTCTCAATTAATGTGAATGTCTTAAATTGTTCTCTAAAGAGGCACAGATTTGATGACTGCATAAAAAAACTCAGGCCAGATATCTGCTGCATGTAATAATCTCATCTTACCTTAAAAGATAAATATAGACTCTAGGTGAAGGGATGGTCTTCCATAATGCAGGCAAATGGCAATCAGAAAAAAAAAAAAAAAAAAGCAGGTGTCGCAATTTTATTTGCAGATACAATAGGCTTTAAACCAACAAAAGTAAGGAAAGATAAGGATGGTCACTTCATATTTGTTAAGGGAAACACTCAACACGATGAGATTTCAATTATTAGTATTTATGCACCCAACCAGAATGCTCCTCAATTTATAAGAGAGCCTCTCACTGACATGAGCAACTTGATTTCCTCCAGCACTATTGTAGTCAGAGATTTTAACACCCCTTTGGCTGTGTTGGATAGATCCTCCAATAAGAAACTAAGCAAAGAAATTTTAGACTTAAAATTAACCATCCAACAATTGGATTTGACAGACATCTACAGAACATTCCATCCTTACAAAACTGAATACACATTCTTCTCATCAGAGCACGGAACGTACTCCAAAATTGATCACATCTTAGGTCACAAGGCTAACTTCAGCAAATTTTTTAAAAATAGAAATTATTCCTTGTATCTTCTCGGACCATCATGGGATAAAAGTTGAACTCAGTAACAACAGGAATCTGCAAATTCACACGATGACATGGAAACTAAATAATCTTATGCTAAATGATAGCCATATCGTAGATGAGATTAGGAAAGAAATTAGTAAATTTTTGGAGCAAAATGATAATGAAGATAAAAACTGCCAGAACCTCTGGGATGCCTCAAAGGCAGTCCTCAGAGGGAAGTTTATAGCATTGCAAGCCTTCCTCTAGAGCACAGAAAGAGAGGATATCAGCAACTTAATGGGACAGCTCAGTGAACTGGTAAAGGAAGAACAATCCAAGCCCAAACCCAGCAGAAGAAAAGAAATAATCAAAATCAGAGCAGAATTAAATGAGATTGAAATTGAAGGAATTATATAATAGATTAATTAATCAAAAAGTTGGTTTTTTTAAAGAGGCCAATAAAATAGATAAACCTTTGGCTAACCTAACCAGAAATAAAAGAGTAAAACCTCTGATTTCATCAATCAGAAATGACAGAGACCAGATTACCCCAGACTCTGCAGAAATTCAAAAAATCCTTAATGAACATTACAAAAACCTCTATTCTCAGAAATATGAAAATATGAAGGAAATTGACCAATGAATACATCAAATCATGCCACCTTAGCCAGGAAGAAGTGGAAATGTTGAACAGGCCTATATTGAGTTCTGAAATAGCACCGATCTTCCAAGAAAGACAAGGCCGGAACCAGATGGCTTTACGTCAGAATTCTACCAAGCCTTTAAAGAGGAACTAGTACCCATATTACTTAACAGTAATTTCCAAAAGAGAAAAAGAAGGAATGCTTTGCAACACATTCTATGAAGTAAACATCACCCTGATCCCCAAACCAGGAAAAGACCCAACAAGAAAAGAAAATTATAAACCAATATCTCCAAAGAATATTGCTGCAAAAATATTGAATAAGATCCTAGCAAACAGAGTCGAGCTACACATCAAACAAATTACAGACCATGACCAAGTGGGTTTTATCCCAGGCTCTCAAGGCTGGTTCAATACACATAAATCTATAAATATAATACAGCACATACACAAATTAAAAAAGAAAGACCATATGATTCTCTCAATTGATGCATAAAAAGCTTTGGATAATATCCAGCATCCTTTTATAATCAGAACACTTAAGAAAACAGGTATAGAAGGGACATTTCTTAAACTGATAGAGGCCATCTACAGCAAACCTACAGACAATATTATATTGCCTGGAGTAAAATTGACAACATTTCCACTGAGATCAGGAACCAGGCAAGGTTGCCCACTGTCTCCACTGCTTTTTAACGTTGTAATTGAAGTCTTAGCCATTGCAATCAGGCAAGAGAAGGCAATCAATGTATCCATATAGGGTCAGAGGTGATCAAACTTTCACTCTTCACAGATGATAAGATCGTATACCTGGAAAACCCCAAGGATTCAACCACAAAACTCTTATAAGTGATCAAGGGATACAGTAGTGTCTCAGGATACAAAATCAATACTCAAAAATCAGTAGCATTCGTATATGCCAATAATAGTCAAGCTGAAAAAACAGTCATGAACTCTATTCCCTTTACAGTAGTGCCAAAGAAAATAAAATATCTGGGAGTGTACTTAACAAAGGACGTGAAAGAGCTGTATAAAGATAACTATGAAACTCTGAGAAAAGAAACAGCCAAAGATGTCAACAAATGGAAAAACATACCATGCTCATGGCTGGGAAGAATCAGCATTGTTAAAATGTCCATACTACCCAAAGCAATCTACAGATTTAATGCAATCCCCATTAAAGAACCTCTGTCATACTTTGAAGATCTGGAAAAAATAGTACTTCATTTTATATGGAAACAGAA
>NW_003852570.1:52209-53348 GCF_000181295.1 Otolemur garnettii
CTCAGGGATCTAAAAATTGACCTGCCGTTGGATCCTGCAATTCCTCTACTAGGAGTATATCCAAAAGACCAAAAATAACTTTGCAAAAAAGATATTCACACCAGATTATTCATTGCAGCTCAATTTGTAATAGCCAAGTCATGGAAGAAGCCAGCGTGCCCATCAACCCATGAATGGATTAATAAATTGCGGCATATGTATACCATGGAATACTATGCAGGATTAAGGAAAAGATGGGGACTTTACCTCTTTTATGTTTACATGGAGGGACCTGGAACATAGTCTCCTGAGTAAAGTATCTCAAGAATGGAGGAAAAATTACCCAATGTACTCAGTACTTCTACAAAACCAATTTATATTTACTCACATTTTCTTATGAAAGATAGAACACAACTATAGCCCAGGATGAAGGAGAGTAATGGAGTGGGAAGGGAGTGGAATGGGGGACGTTTAATATAGGGAGGGTAAGAGACAGGACCACACCTATGGAGCATATTGCAAGGGCACAAGTCAAATCTATCAAGTGTAAAACATAAATATTTTTACACAATAATCAAGTAAATGAGGTGAAAGCTATATTAATTAGTTTGATGTAAGCTCTTCAAATTGTATAAAACAATTTACACATTGTACCCTACATATGCATAAATGTATTCATGCTCTATGTGTATATGACTTAATAAAAAAAGTCTCAACTTTTTATTTCACTGAACTTTTGTAATATAGTAGAACCTCTTAGTAGACCACTTTCCTACATTGACCACATCCTTAATTGGACCTAATTTTCATTGACCAGACATGAACGACATGTATGTATCAGTAGTTTCTTTAGGTCTAGTTCTTTATGTTGGCCACCTCTGTATATTGACCAATTTTCTACAGTTCCTAGAGTGGTCAGGAATGTTTTTGCTGAATTCCATAGAATTCTATAGCTTTTATCCCCTTTATTCTGCTCAAAGAATCTACCTACTTTCATCTTAATTTCCGTATTGACTGAATAATCATTCAGCAGCAGGTAATTTACTTTTCATGACTTAGTGTAGAATTGAGTGTTGCTCTTAGAATTGATACATAAATGTATTCCACTATGGTCTGATAAGATACATGGTATAATGTTGAGCTGTTTTTAGTTCATATTA
>NW_003852570.1:63781-90578 GCF_000181295.1 Otolemur garnettii
AGAAATCTTTTGAATCATTTCTTGAGTTTCTAATTCCTTCGTTTCTTCCAGTCTGTTAATCTTATTTGCTATCCACATTCTGAACTCGATTTCTGACATCCCAGCCATTTGCTTGTGGATGGGGTCTTCAATTGTATCTTCCCTATTTTCCCTTGGAGGAGTTGATCTACTCTGGTTATTTGAGTTGCCAGAGTTTTTCCACTGGTTCTGCCCCATGCTGAGTTTACCTTGTTTGGAGGCCTTATCAGAACCGTTCAGTTGATGGCTTCTCCTGGTTGCCCAGAGAGACAGGCAGAGCATGTCTGCTGTCTTCTCCCAGTTTTCGGGTGCTGGGGCAACCGGGGTGCAGTGGAACAGCAACTGCTGCACAGGAGTGTGCTTGACCGGATTAGACCTTGTTCAGCCTGCCGGGAAACCGGGGGTCAGGAAACTGGCAGCAGCCAGATCAGTCCTAGTTCAACCCCTCTGGGTGGAACAGGGGAACTGTAGTGGCTAGATCAGTCCTAGTTCAGCACCCTGGAGCAGCCAGAGGGTAGGGGAATGGCAGCAGTCGTGCAGGGTACAGGAGCGACCAGATCAGTCCTAGTTCAGCCCCACCAGCGTAGCCTGGGGGAAGTGGGGGACTACTTCACATCGCCCGTTTGATGTGTGCGGTGCTAGCAAGCCAATCTGTGCCCTCCCAGTGCGGGAGCCCGGAGCGAGGGACTCCTCCACCTCTGTCCGACGGACATATGTGGCTCTAGCAAATAGTTCTGGGCCTTCCAAGAGTGGTAGACCCCTCCACCACCACCTGAAGGGCAAGCATGGCTCTAGCAAGCAGTTCTAGGCCCGCCCAATTTGGGAGCCTGGAGCGGGGAACACCTCCCCTGGCCCCCGTGGGGTGTGTGTGTCTCTCGCAAGCTGTTTTGGGTCTACCTGGATTGGAGGATTTCTCCGCCTCTGCCTGCGGGACACCTGCAGCACGCCTGCGGCCCTAGTGAGTGGTACTGGGCCTGCCCAGAGCAGGAGCCTGCTGCCTGCGAGGCGTACAACTCTAGCAAGCAGTTTTGGGGCCCGCCCAGCTCCATGAGGGCAAGGGACCCACTTGGCAACTGGGTTAGTCTGGGAAGGTTAATACCACCTTCCCTACCTTACACCCAGTCACTCGTGGTCCCCCCAGGTCCGAGACCCTACTCACTCCAGTAGGCCACTGCTCCCGGGGTTTACCTGGCAAAATCAGCCAGAAATCTGAGTTTGGCAGGGAGGCCTTGCGTGTTTAAATTAGGCTTCTGTCCGGTTAGATTTCTCTCAAAACCTTGGAGTGAGTGGGTGGAGACTCCTCAGAGTTCAATGTTGCAGGTGAGGAATATATACAGTTTTATATAGTTCAAACCTTCCCTCAACCATACACCCGGGGTCCCCCTTTGAATAGTCCTTGGGTGGTCTACCAGGTTTGAGGGGTCCAAATCAGTTGGCCCAGTCAGCACCCGTTTCAGGTGGAAGAGCTCAAATGTCTCTGGGAGCTAGATAAGAGGGGTCTGCTTGCAGTTCAGATATAACTTGCTCCAGTGCTCCGTGAGGGCAAAGGGACCCACCTGGCAAACGTGTTAGTTTGGGAAGGTTAATACCGCCTTCCCCACCTTGCACCCAGTCACTCGTAATCCCCCAGGTCTGTGGCCCTATTTACTCTAGTAGGCCACTGCTCTCGGGATTTACCTGGCAAAATCAGCCAGAAATCTGAGTTCAGCAGGGGGGCCTTGTGTGTTTAAATTAGGCTTTTTTCTGGCTAGATTTCTCTGTGAATCAGAGGTTGCATTCGGCTTTAAACTCAGGTGTCAATTCTAGCCTCTGCCCACCCACTGCCTTTGTCTCAGCCGCATTAGCCCCCTGAGGGCAGGCACTCCACCCTAGAAAGCCCTGCCTGTGGCTGCTGTCCCAGATGGCATGCCACTCGGGATGCCACCGTTTCTGCACTGGTGTCCCCCGAGCTGACTCTCCTCTCCTCACGCCCACACCACAGTCAGCACAGAACAGCACCAACCCTTTCCCCCTCCACTTCTCTCAAGGAGATGCCCAAGAATCAGGACTCCATAGGTAATAAACCTCCAGATCTCGGAGTGTGTGGGTGGGGACTCCTCAGAGTTCAATGATGCAGGTGGGGAATATATACAGATTTATACAGTTTTACAGTTTTATGTCTGGCTGGAGGGTGCCGTGACACGCCAGCAGGGGTAGGAGGTCCAGTTTTTAGGGGGTCTCTCCCGTGGAATAGAGTGGGAGGAAGTTTGAACTCTGCTCGCTTGTTTGCAGGGAGTAAACTGCGAGCCCTTGTTGTGGGGGAGGGGACTCCCGTCTGCTTGGTGGTGGATTTTGTACCTTTTGGTTGTATTTTTGGGGTCGCAGCTCACCTCAGGAAAGTTGAAGTACGCTCTTCAATCTTCTCTCTTGTCTCTGCTCCAAACCATCAGCTAATTTGCTAAGCTTCTGTCCTTTCAGCCTCCTTCTGGATGGGAGCTTCTGTAAAAAGCTGGCTGCAATCCACCATCTTGGCTCCCCAGCCGAGAGCTTTCCAATCCTTACCAATTGAGGATATTAGAGACCTTACTGTTTTATTTATAGTCAATCTGGTCAAAGGCTTATTGATTTTGCTTAACTTTTCAAAGAAACAACCTTTCTGAATGATTCATACGTGTTTAATTTTACTTATTTCTGCTATAATTAGGTTATTTCTTTTCTTGTGCTGGGTTTGGGATTGGATTGCTCTTCCTGTTCCAGGTCTTTGAAATTGTTGTCTAGGTTGTTTACATGTTTTTTTGTTTGTTTGTTTGTTTGTTTTTTGCAGTATCACACTGGTTTTGGTAGCTTATGGATTCATTATCATTATGTCCCAGGAATCTAATTATTTCTTTCAATACTCCACCCTGGACTCAGCCATCATTCACCACAAGGTTGTTCAGTTTCCATGACTTTGTGTAGGGATGAAGGTTTTTGTTGGAATTGAATTCTATCTTCCTTCCTTTATAGTCTGAAGTGATAGAAGATATGATTTCAGTTATTTTAATTTTGTTGAGGTTTGATTTGTGTCCCAGGATACTATCAGTTTTGGAGTATGATCCATGAGCTGATGAGAAAAATATAAACTCATTACCTTTGGGGTGGTATGTTCTGTATATGTCTATTAAGCCCAAATGATCCAGGGTTACACAAAGTCCTTTGTTTCTTTGTTTAGTTTTTGTTTAGAGGATCTGTCTGATTATGTGAGAGGGATGTTAAAGGCCCCACCTATAAGGTGTTGTAGGATATCATGTTGTTCAGACCAGTTAGGGTTTGTTTAATAAATCTGACAGCATTGAAGCTGGGTATATATATACATATATGAAATTTCCTCTCATTGTATTGTTCCCTTGTATGTAGTGACCATCTTTATCTGTCCTTACTTTTGTTGCTTTGAATACACTTGTATCTGTAAATAGAATTGTGATCCCTTCCTTTGGATGGCTTCCATTTACCTGTAATATTGTTTTCTAGCTCTTCACTCTGAATCTTGCTTTGCAGTTAGATGTGTTTCCAGAAGACAGCATATAGATGGCTTGTGCTTTTTGGATTTTCTTTTTTATTTCCGGTCAGCCAGCCTATTTCTCTTTGGTGGGAAATTCTAGCCATTTACATTTACTGAGAGAGCTGATAAATATGGTAAAGCTCTGGTCATTTTATTTTGTAGAGGTTCATTGCTTAGTTTTATCCCTTGTACCATCATGGAAGCTAAGTTTTGACCTTTAGTTTCTGGGTATCTACTTTGTGGGTGAGCCATTTGATGGTATGAATACTTCCTCCAGAGCTTGTCTTGTTCTAGTGAATTTCCTCAATTTTTGCATGTCAGTAAAATATTTGATTTCTTCATTTAATATGAAACTTAGTTTGCCTTGATACCAAATCTTGGGCTAAAATTTGTTCTGTTTAAGAAGTTTAGAGATTTAGGGCAGTGTCTGTGGCTCAGAGGAGTAGGGCACTGGCCCCATATACTGGAGGTTGCCAGTTCAAACCCCAGCTCTGGCCAAAAACTGCAAAAAAAGAAAAAAAAGGTTAAATATTTATTATAACTACCCTCTTTGTGCTTGAAAAGTTTCAGCTGAATAGTCTGCTGTTGCTATGACTGGTATGCTCCTTCAGGTCAATTGATCTTACTCGCGGATGCCTGTAGAATTTTCTCGTTCATTTTAACCTTGGCCAGGCTCATCACAATGTTTCTAGGAGATGGTATTTTTGTATTGAGACAAACTGGGGTTTGATATCCATCCAAGAAGAGTGAGTCAGAATCTTTGGTCATGCTGAGGTAGTTTTCAGTTATGACATCCTTCAGGAGGGCTTCCATATCTTTGCGTCTCTCTTCCTCTCCTTCAGGGATAGCTATAATTCATATGTTTGTATGTTTTTGAGGCTCCATAATTCTCTAAGTGATTGCTCTGCTTTTACTCTCTTCTTTTCTGCCTTTTTAAGTGCTTGAGTTAGCTCAAGAGACTTATCTTCTAGCTCTTATAGTCTTTCTTCTCTATGGTTTACTCTGTTATTGATAACTTCTACCGCATATTTTTCCCTACTTCAAATTCACAAACTCTCATATATCATTTCTAAATTCATTATGTCTTTCATTAACTTCTTGGGCCAATTTGTGGATTTCCTTGTGATTGTTATCCACCATCCCATCAATTGCTTTCATGTTTTTGCCATCTATACTCTAAATTCCTTTTCTGTAATTTCTGTAATTTTTTATAAGTGTGATTATCTGTCAAAATTGCATCACGGTCCCTGGGGGAAGTTTTCTGCTGAGGTCTTTCATGTTGCTGGATTTCTTGTGATGTTTTCTCCTCAAGTGTGTTTTCTTCTTATTCACTTACTTCCTCTACTAGTCCTCTTGCCTCCTCCTTTTCATTAATTTACCTTGTTGCTGTAACATGGTTTTGAAGTGCCCTTTTGGTACAGACGTGAAAGGGAGAGAACAGAGCAAGATATGAGAAATGAAAGAAATAAAGATGTAAAATAAAAGAAAAAACAAAAGCAACTAACACCACCACAGCAATAACAACAAAACAAAAACAAAACAGAACAAAACAAATGAAAATCAATTAAACAAACAAACATAAAAAAGAAACACAAAACAAAAGAAGGGAGGGAAGGAAGACAGAAAGAAAGAGACAGTTATAATAATGTTATTTTGAAGAATGAGGTGATCTGCACCTGGAATCACAGTACTTGGGGGGCTGGGGAGGGAGCATCCCCTGAGGTCAGTGTTAGATAATTGCCTCAGAAAGCCCCTTCCCCAGAAAGCCCCTCCTACTCTTAAAGTTACAACTCCTTCACAAGTACAGGGAATGGCCCACGTACCTCATCACCCTGTTCCGATTACCCACTGCCTGCCCTTAACGGCTCTTTCCACCAGAGCAATAACTTCTTATTGGTTATCCCGCCATCCCATCACCATTCTGAGACTTCCCTATACAAGGACACTACGTTTCTCCTCTCTCTCCCTCTCTCTTTCCCCCCTCCCCTCTATCTCTCTCTCTTTCTCCTTCTCTCTCTCCTCTTTTTCTTTCCTCCTTGGTGCTGCTCTGCAGCCTCCCTCCCACACCAATAAAGACCTTTCATACAAGCCATGGTGGTCTGTGGGACCTCTGCCAGTCAAGTGCCTCCCTTTCATGTGGTGTCAGAAGTGGGATTTAATTAGGGAACCCTCCCAAAAGTAGCTTCTACCCCCTCCATGGGGCTTTAGCTCCTGGAGATTCCCCATTCCCTTTTGGCACTCCCGGTAGCTCACCACCGCATCAGCTTGTGTCCATCCGCCAAGGTGCTCTAATCCGCATACAGCACCAGCCTCATTCAAATTTGGTGAGTACCCCTGTGGGAATGAATTTTCCATAATCATGGGCTAGGTTGCTTACATTCCTGGTGATTCACCCATTTCTCGAGGCTTGAGTTCCCTATTTCCATTGACCTTCTATGGCTTAGCCCAGGGCTTCTACGCCTTGCATGAAAATTCCTGGTGCCAGGTCTCAAGCTCTCCTTGGTCCCACGGGTCTGACACTGATCTGAGTACAGTGATGACTGTCCTAGACTGTGTCCTCATTCTAATGACCAGCAGCAAAGCAACGGAGATGTCCACCCTTTCTCCTGGTCCTTGTGTGATTCTGCTCATGCTTTATTCCTGCGACAAATCCCCATGAGTGCAGGCCATTCTGTCCCACCTAACTCCCCCTGAGGGTAGTTATCACACCACCTGATTAAACTTAAAGCAAAAAATCAATTAAACTCTCTACCCAAATTTGGCCACTTTACAAACTAAACAACCAAAGTATCTAGCCAAGATATAGTTCATTTCATTTTTCTTTAATTAGAAACTTATATAACTATTGTGAGCACCTTGGCAAATGGAGCGAGGTCCCCTATATTCAGGGCTTCTCATATCCTAGAACCAAACCAAATTTATGTTTGGATAATTCCAAAATTCTTATAACAAAGAATTCTTGTACTCTCTATCTCCCTGAACAAAACCTATTCAACCCAGCTGATGAACCCCCGCTGTGTAGGCATGCAACCACCGGTCCCAGAAACAAAGTGTTTTTTGTTTCAACCCCGCCATATTCGGCTCCTCCCTCAAACACCCAGTTGCCTCCACCCTCTGTCCCTCCTACTTCCCCATCAACCAATCTAAGCTGGTCTCCTAACTCCTCCCCTCCCACTAGCTCTCAAAATTCTTTCGCATCTCTCAGTCCAAGGCAGGCTACTTTAAAAAACAGTTTCGGACCTCTTTACTCCTTTCTTCCTCCAACTTCTCCATATAACAGTCCTTCAGTGCCACCATGTAAACTAAATTCTTTTACTTCTAATCCTCATTTTATTCAAAAATTTTAATTTATTACTATATCCTCTCAACTTACCTGACATAATGTTTTTATTATTTTACCTAATACCCTAACCTCTAACAAACACAAATGAGTGTGGGAGAGGGTGAAAGATGCAGCAGATCAATTTCATATATCAAAAAATGAGCATCCTACAGGTAACACGGGAATCCCTAACTCCCAGCCAAATTAAAATCATAATGATAATGCTGGGGGAAAAAATAGAAACATTTTTATTACCTGTAATCTTTGCGAACTTAGAGCTTCTGCCAAAAAGCTATCAATTATGATAAATTATGAAAAACATACAAAATAAATCTGAGAATCCTTCAGATTTCCTCCAATGCCTTACCGAGGCTTTTTATTAAGTATACTAATTTAAATCCTAAAACAATAAGTGCGAAAAATGTTCTTATAACTTATTTCTTTAACCAAAGTTACCCCAACATCAAACTTAAGCTAAAGCACTTGGAGCACGGAACCCTGATACCTCAGGCCATAATCTTAGACACAGCCTTTAAAGTTTACACGGGGTGAGATGATATTTTCCGAAGGGAGAATAAAAATTCTCGAACCAATATTATCAAATGCTAGCTCAAAATATTACAAACTGTCACAGAGGCCATCATTCTAACCTGCCTAAGTCATCAGGGGCCAAAGACCGTTTCATGACTCAACCACCTGAACCATGCTACAAATATGATGAAGAAGACCACTGCGTAAAACGTTGTCCCAATCCCAGGCCCCCACCAGAGCCATACCCTCTCTGCAAAAAAAAAAAAAAAGGGCCATTGGAAGGCTGACTGCCCCTTGGCCCAAAGAGGCCATGGGGCCAGTCAACTTACGGCACCTACATACAGCAAACTTGTCAGGACTTACCTCTTCTAAAGACTGACTGGAACCCTGGCTTCTCTCACCCAATGCACGTCTATGGAGCCAAGAGTAACCCTGATTGTGGCAGGTAGGATGATCACCTTCCTATTAGACATAAGAACTAGCTTCTCAGTTCTTAAAGAGTTTAGCAGTTCTACCTCCTATTACCTAACTCTATTGTCAGGGTAAAGTAATTTTCCTACCTTCTACATCAAACTCCTTTTTAACACTACATAATTGGAAACTTCTCATTTATATATTCCTTTTGATATTACCTTCCTGTCCAGCTCCCCTTCTGGAATGTAACATACATTCCAAATTAAATATCACCCTCACTTTCAATTTTAAATTGATAAATGCTGACCCATCTCCTTCTGCCTCACTCCACCTCATCCTTTTAACCCATTCCACCAAAACAAGTAAATCCTAAAATTTGAAATACAAAAACCTCCTCAATTACCTCCTACTCTCCAATTCTTGTTAAACTAAAAAAAACCCTGTTTTGTCCTTCTCAATGTCAATATCCACTTCCCCGATCTAGTCTCTTAAAACTTCAACCTATTATGAAAACCTTTTGTATGCAGACTTCAGAGCTATTGCCATAAACAGAAAAAAACCTTCACAACTTTCCTCTACTAACTACAAAACAAGAACTCCTCTCCTTTTTAAGATTAGCTAAAGTCCTCAAAACATGAATTCCCAACTTTTGTCTCCTAACTGCTCCTTCATATAATACTACTCAAAATAACAATCATCAACCTCTCCTAACCTCCATTTCCACTCCTTTTAAATCTCTACACTGTACTTTATTAAAACTTCCAGCCCTCCACCTTCCTAAACTTTCTCGCCATTTCCTCCTATATATCACAAAAAAAACAAAAACAAAACTGTGAGTTTACTCTCAACATACTTAAACATCAACTAGACACCAGCTTTACTCCAGTTATTTATCTCTCAAAAGAAATAAATCACACCATTTGAGGTTAGGCCCCTTATCTCAAGGCATTAACAACTGCAGTTACTCTAACACAAAAATCGAAGAAACTCATTTTTAATTCCCCTACTACTATCCTATCCCCTCATTCTCTATCTAATCTTTTCACATACAAAAATCTTCAAACCCTGACACCATGCTGCATTCTTAACCTTCAAACCTCTCTTATCTAACCCAGCATTATCTTTTAACACATGTCCCTATATTTAACACTAAATCCTACATCCCTCTTACCTACTGCCTGTAACTTGTCATCCACTCACAGTTAGTCCCCATTTAACACTAAATCCTACATCCCTCTTACCTACTGCCTGTAACTCATCATCCACTCAGTTAAAATTACACATCAACTCATCTCCTGACACCTCCTCTCATCTCCTACTTATTTCTACCTCTATTACTAATACAATGAAAGAAACAAATCAACCTCCCACTCGTAACCTCATCTATCTCCACAAGTTGTTTCACCCTAACTCTCAAACATTACTAGAATGTATCCAAACTTTCTTTCCTCTCTTACAGATAAATTCAAAGTCTCTATTCCATAATTATATTACTACCTAATTTTAAAATTATTACAAAAAATAAACCTATTCCAATGCCCCCTACCTCTCTCTATCCAACAACCCATATAAAATGGACAACTCAAATTACCATACTTCCCTTATTAACAACAGTAAAAATTACAACTGGCATAGACAAAAACAAGACTCAAACTCTAAAAACAACATAAATCAAAATCATCAAACTTCTCCTCTTAATTCACTCAAAACCCACTCTAAATTACACTTCTACTTTTCCTCATACCTATAGTTATTATCTTTAAACTAATAAGTATGGCTCCATACATAACTCATTTTATTCGAGCTAAACTCTCAAAAGTTGTCTTAACAGGTAACTACACCCCAAATATAACTCCCAACCTTCAAGAAAAAGAAACTGTTCTTCGTGAATGGGCTACACTCTACTCCAGGAGGTAAAACCTTCCTGAACACCATTTCTATATAACCACCACTAAAAAGGACAGTCTGAGAAAAAAAAAAAAAAAAAAAAAACTTACATCCTCCCAACGAAAAATCATAATCATCCTCTAGTTGGCCAATTGAAGCTACGTGCCCCACCCAGCCGGAAGAAATTACAGAAGAGAGAACTCAATGTCCACTATCCCAAGGCCAACCCCCTATTTTTATATATCAAGAGGGAGGAATGTTAGATAATTGCCTCAGAAAGCCCCTTCCCCAGAAAGCCCCTTCCTACTCTTAAAGTTACAACTCCTTCACAAGCACAGGGAATGGCCCACTTACCTCATCACCCTGGTCTAATTACCTGCTGCCCGCCCCTAATGGCTCTTTCCACCAGAGCAATAACTCCTTATTGGTTATCCCACCATCCCGTCACCATTCTGAGACTTCCCTATATAAGGATATGTGTCTCCTCTCTCTCTCTCTCTCCCCTTATCTCTTCTCTCTCTCTCCCTCTCTCCCTCCTTCTCTCTCCTCTTTACTTTCTCCTCTTTTTCTCTCCTCCTTGGTGCTGCTCTGCAGCCTCCCTCCCCCACCAAAGAAGACCTTTCATACAAGGTCTGTGAGATCTGTGAGGTCTCTGCCGGTCAAGTGCCTCTCTTTCAGTTCGGTGCTCCTCACTGTCCTGACCAATACAAGATCCTGCCATTATCAAAGTTGGAATGGAAAAAGAGAAAGAAGAAATAAAATCAGCTTATGGTAAGGCAAGGCCTGGCATCTGCAGTCCCAGGGGATGTCAAAGCAGGAAGGACACATTAGTCTAGGGTTTCAAGTCCTCCAAGAGTAAGGCCAAGCCCACGACACCCCAGCCTAAGATTTGGGGCAAGGCGCTCTCTCAGAAATGGGGAAGAGAATGAAGGTGGACAAACAGACCAGAAAATAAAGAATAATCTAAATTGACCAACAAAACAAACATGCAAACAAACACAAAAGAATGGAAACAAAATAATAATCAAAAAATTTTTTTCAAAAGGAACCCTTTGAAAAAGGGTTGTTATTTAATGAATTAATGAGGAACACATGGGAAAAGAAAAAGAGAAATATCCAAACTAGTGTTAAAGAGAAGAGGAGAGGATCTGGGCTCACTTGTCATTTCCGGGGTAAGATGGCTGCAGTGTGTGTGTTGAGAACCTGGAGCTGGAATGCTGGGCCGCTGATTTGTGTTTGACATTTTCAAATATGAAGTAATGTTCAAGTTTTGAAGCCAAATTATGTGTGTTTCTTCTGTTATCCTTCATTCAAGTATAGCCATCCACATCGCCTACTGAAAACAACTGCTGCTTTACATGGACAAATTGTTCAGTTCAAACTCTCGGACATTGGAGAAGGGATTAGAGAAGTAACTTAAAGAATGGTTTGTAAAAGAAGGAGATACAGTGTCTAAGTTTGATAGCATCTGTGAAGTACAAAGTGATACAGCTTCTGTGACCATCACTAGTCATTATGATGGAGTCATCAAAAAGCTCTATTGTAATCTAGATGATATTGCCTATGTGGGAAAGCCATTAGTAGACATAGAAACAGAAGTTTTGAAAGATTCAGAAGAAGATGTTTTGGAAACTCCTGCTGTGTCCCATGAAGAGCACACACACCAAGAGATAAAGGGCCAGAAAACACTGGGAACTCCTGCAGTTCGCCACCTTGCAGTGGAAAACAATATTAAACTGAGTGAGTGAAGTTGTTGGCAAAGGAAAATATGGCAGAATTCTTAAAGAAGATATTCTAAACTATTTGGAAAAGCAGACAGGAGCTATATTACCTCCTTCACAAAAAGCTGAAATTATGCCACTTCCACCAAAAGCAAAAGACATGACTAGTCCCATACCAGTATCCAAATCTTCGGTATTCACAGGCAAAGACAAAACAGAACCCATAAAAGGCTTTCAAAAAGCAATGGTCAAGACAATGTCTGCAGCCTTGAAGATACCTCACTTTGGATATTATGACGAGGTCAACCTTACTGCGCTGGCTAAGCTACGAGAAGAATTAAAACCCATTGCTTTAGCTCATGGAGTTAAACTCACCTCTTTGCCGTTCTTCTTAAGGGCTGCATCCTTGGGATTACTACTGTTTCCCATCCTGAATGCTTCTGTGGATGAACACTGCCAAAACATAACATATAAGGCTTCTCATAACATTGGCGTAGCAATGGATACTGAGCAGGGTTTGATTGTCCCTAATGTGAAAAACGTTCAGGTCTGCTCTGTACTGGACATCGCCACTGAATTGGATCGCCTCCAGAAACTGGGCTCTGCAGGTCAGCTCAGCACTGCTGATCTTACAGGAGGGACATTTCCCCTATCCAACATTGGATCGATTGGTGGCACCTATGCCAAACCACTGATGTTGCCACCTGAAGTAGCCATTGGAGCTTTGGGATCAATTAAGGCCCTTCCCCGATTTAACCAGAAAGGAGAAGTATATAAGGCACAGATAATGAATGTGAGCTGGTCAGCTGATCACAGAGTTATTGATGGTGCAACAATGTCAAGCTTCTCTAATTTGTGGAAATGCTAATTAGAAAATCCAGCTCTGACGCTACTAAATCTGAAATGAAGACTGATGATAAGACATTCTTGAACTTTATGAGTGTCCAAAGAGTTTTTAAAGCCTCCCTGTGCCAGCACATGTTTATCTTTCTTATTTGTAATACAAATGATTTGAATTCTGTGATTAAGGTCCTAAGGCACAATATTTATCACGGTTCTATTAGACTTTTTACTGACAATGAATAATGGTGTAATGGTTCTCATGGGGCTGTCACATTTTATAGGTCAGAGTGTGACTTCTTAATATGGTGCTGTGGTCTTTGTGTCAATGGATTGAAAATGGCAACAATAACAAAATTAGCATTACAAAAGGACAGGCAGCCATAAATATACAGCATTTGCCTATTTTTTTTTAATTGACTCAATAAAACATTTCAATTCTACTTAAATGGGAAAAGGAATTTATATACAAAAAAATATGTTCCATTTCCTTATAATCATGCTAATTGTTGTATAAAATAAGTGCAATTATATTTACTCTTTTAAAAGATATCTAGGTGTAGGGTGGCTCCCATAGCTCAGTGGGTAGGGCGCTGGCCACATACACCGAGGCTAGCTGGTTCAAACCCAGCTCAGGCCAGCTAAACAACAATGACAACTGCAATAACAACAACAACAAAAGTAGCCGGGGGTTGTGGCAGGTGCCTGTAGTCTCAGCTACTTGGGAGGCTGAGGCAAGAGAATCGCTTAAGCCCCAAGAGTTTGAGGTTGCTGTGAGCTGTGATGCCACAGCACTTACAGAGGGCAACAAAGTGAGATTCTGTCTCCAAAAAAAAAAAAAGATATCCAGGTATATATTCTTGATCTGCATAGAGAATATCAAGTGTGTTATTGGTGTAAATTAACATGTTTTGAAAGGGAAACTATAAAGTGGTCTTAAAAATTCTCAATTATAGTTTCATAAGTCTATTGAAAGTGTTTATTTAAAATACTGTAGATACACTTTTAGAATTGTGGAAATAAGTCAGTTCTTTTTTGGGAAAGAACTTCACCTTTGCAAACTTCCATCATGTAAGGAAACAATTTTAACTGTTGCAAGCTGACATTTTTTAATATTCAGAATTCTGCTCCCTATTAACTTTCTTGGGCTTTAGCTAAAAAATAGGATAAAGTAAGAAATGAAGGTCTAGTTTGTTCTCCATATGCTAAATGTGAATAAGAGGAAATGGGAACCTTAATGGGTAATGATAGACATAAAAATAAAATAATAAATTTTATAGGGCAGTGCCTGTGGCTCAAAAGGATAGGGCACCGGCCCCATACGCTGGAGGTGGCGGGTTCAAACCCATCCCCAGCCCAAAACTGCAAAATAATAATAATAATAAATAATAATAATAAATTCTATATTTCAGTGATTTCATAATGATCATTATGTTAAAAGTCCACTTTAATCAGAAATAACATCAACATGAATATAATACAACATTTTAATTTGCATTCAGAAATTCAGGTTGTTGCTAATATTGTTCAATCAAATACTGTATGCCAAAATTAGTTGTTCAAGTGAAGTTTTGTTATGGAAAAAAAGATCTTTTTAATGTCTAGATTTTTCTCAAACTGGAAATAAATAATGTTTAAGTCAGAAAATAATAAATAAATTCTATTATTTTAAAAATTCAGGTAATACAGTGTTATCAAGACAGTAATCACTCATAGCCTATCACTAACAACGTTTTAATGTATGTATCTGTAGCCATGGTTATTCTTGGTACTAAAATGGGATCATTTAGCATTATATCATGGATCACTTTCTACGTCAATAAACAATTCCACACTGTCATGCTTTAAAAGAGAGAGAGAGAGACAGAGAGAGAGAGAAGAGGAGAGGAAACAGAGAAAAAAGAAAGAAAAAATATATTGGATGCAAAGCCTGTATAAAGATAGGAGCCTTAAAATCAATACTAAAAAAGGGAAACAACAACAACAAAAAAACAACAAATAGGGTCAGTACTAAAGGTAGAAAGAAAGAAATGATAATAATAATGGTGTTTGACAGACCATGTGGGTGCACACCTGGAATCACAGTACTCTGGGGAGCCAAGGCAGGAGAGTTCTCAAGGTCAGGAGTTTCTCACTGTCCTGATCAAGAGTGAGACCCTGCCACCACTAAATATTGAAAGGTAAAGGAGAAAGGGAAAAAACTGAAAAAAAAAAATCGGTGTTTGGTATGGTAGGAGCTGAAACTCAAAGCAGGAGGGGCACCCTAGCCCAGGGAGGGGTTCAAAGCATCTGAGAACAACGCCAATGCCACAGCATCTTAGCTTAGTCCTCAGAGCAAGGCTCTATCTCAGAAACTGAAAACAGAATAAAGCTAGAGAAAACATGTGAGAAAAGAGAGGAAAAGCCAATCCAAATAAGCAAGTTTTAATAGTCACTTAAGGAATTTATGAGGAAACAATGAGAAAAATTAAAATAAAAAATCCGATATAGAGTGAAGGAGAAGAGAATAGAAAAGATAGTGAAAGAAGAAAAAAGTTGGAGGGATGCCTGTATAAAAGATAGGAGTCCTATAATTGAAAATAAACAAATGTAAGATAATAATAATAAAAAAAACACTCTCCCCAAAATAAAAGAAATATACACAAAACAACAAAAACAGACCCCCAAAAGACAAAACCATGAAGACCAGAAAACTAAAACAAATACAAGAACAAACAAATGTATATGTATTGCTAAATATTGCCTGAACACATGATGGTGCTCCAAGGGTAAGATTCTTAAATCAGAAAACATTAAAAACAAAATCTACTTCCTACTCTGCCTGTTGTGGAGGAGAGGAAGTAATTAGATAGTTGCCATGGAGGCCTTGATTTCCTGTTTTGTTAGTTTTCAACATGGGCATGATTGTTGCACTAATGCTGACCTCAAGCTGGAGGGAGTTAGCCAGAGCACCAAAGTTTGCACTAGGCATTAGGGGCAACAAAGCTTGGCTTGACCTTCCAAGATCACTTCCCTCAGGCCAGGAAGGGGAATGTGCAGTGGGAGGGGTCTGTCCAACTTGCCTGTGTCTCTGTGGGATCCTGAACCAGCAGGCCCAGGGACCCAGAAATGGGAACACTGGGAACCTGCTAGACCACTCTCAGACAGGGTTCACATCAATGCTCACCAACTCAAAGACTGCATGGCTCTCCCCAGTTCCTCCCCACTGTTCTCTTTCAATGGTGGACCGCACTCACTGGGCCTTCCACAGAGCCAGTAAAGGGCTGAAACTTTCCTCTTGGTGCCTTTGGAGATCACGCTCAGGCTCAGGCCTGACCATAGGAACCAGGGGGTCTCAGTCCTTGTTCATTTCTCCTTAGTACCTCCTCCTGGAGAGATGAACCTCCTTGGAGCTCAGATGGTCACAATCAGCCCTTGCCCTCCAGAGCACTGTGTAGGGGGTTGGGGGAGAGGCTCCTACTGGCTTAATCCCTTCAGAGCCAGTGTGTAAGCTGGGATGGCGGCTCCCTCCTACCAGATTTTTGCCTCTTCCCACCTCCTGGTCTCCCGGAGTCCCTTGCTGTCTCTCTTTGCCTTGGCAATGCTGTTACTTTGCAAAATAATCCGGTAAGAAGTGGCTGAAATCCACCTGACAAAATCGCACAGTGAACAGCCAATGAGGAGGTGTTTCTAGTCTGCCATCTTCTTAGATTTTGATTTAAAAAAAAAAAATTGCTGACACATGTTTTGTGGCCTAAGATATGATCAATTTTGAAGACTGCTCCATGTGCTACAGATAATCAATCAGTAGAGTGTTCTGTGAATGTCTGTTAGGTTGATTTCTTTTAGGGTCCCTTTTAGGTGCAGGGTTTCTTTAGGTATATTCTGCCTTGATGATTTGTCCATCTCTGACAGTGGAGGGTTTACGTCCCTGGTATTTATAACACCTATTATTTATTTCCTTATTTAGCTCTAGTTGAATTTGCTCCATGTTTCTGTTGAATTTGTTTCATGTATCCCATCTCCTATGTTAGGATACATAAATATTCAGGATTGATGTCTTCTTGTTGATTTGCTCCCTTTACTATTACATAATGACGGTCTTTGTGTTTCCTTACCAGTGATGATAGAAAGTCAATTTTGTCTGATATGAGAAAGGGCTATATCTGCTCTCTTTTCATTTCCATTTGTGTGGAATTGTTTTTTCCATCCTTCCCCACTAAGCCTGTGTGTACCATTGTGATTTTGATATTGCTCCTGGAGAGGGTCAATACGTGTTTTTTTGTTTTTTTTTTTAATGTTGAAACAGAGTCTCACTTTGTTGCCCTCTGTAGACAGCTGTGGACTCACAGCTCACAGAAACCTCAAACTCTTGGGCTTAAGCGATTCTCTTGCCTCAGCCTCCCAAGTAGCTGGGACTACAGGCGCTTGCCACAATGCCCAGATACTTTTAGAGATGAGGTCTCGCTCTGTCTCAGGCTGGTCTCAAACTTGTGATCTCAAGCAACCCATCCACCTTGGCCTCCCAGAGTTGTAGGGTTACTGGCATGAACCACCACACCTGGCCCAACTTATGTCTTTTGAGAGGCACATTTATAATGTTAAGGTTAAGGGGTATAATTGACATGTGGTATGCTGTTCTGTTCATAATATTGGGTAGTCTCTTATGGGTTTGTTTTCCTATTGTGCTATCGTTTTATAAGAGCTGTGAGCTTTGTCTTTGTTGGGTGATTTTACACTTGTGGGTATCTATTGTTCTGATTCACTTATGATGTAGTTCTGATTATTTCCTGCAGGGAAGATATGATTGCGGCAAATTCCCTCACTGTTCTTTTGTCTGGAAAATAAATTAATTTCTCCACCAATTTTGGACTTTACTTTTTCAGGATATAAAATTCTAGGCTGGAAATTGTTCTGTCTAAGAAGACTGAAGATGTGGCCTCCCTCCCTTCTGGCTGGTAAGGTTTACACTGAGAAATCTACTATAAGATGTTTTCTTTTTTAGTCAGTTGTTGTTTACATCTACCTGCTTGTAGAATTTTAGCCTTCATTTCATTGGTTATCATGTGTCTTGGCGATGTCCTATTTGCTAAGAATCTTCCTGGTGTTCCATGAACATCTTGTGTCCGAATGTCTGCAGTTCTGGTGGTACCAGGGAAATTCTACTCAATAATTACTTTGAATAGTTTGCTCATGCTTTTAGTTCTTTCTTCTTCACACTCAGGGATACCTATGATTTGTATGTTAGTTTGCTTCATGTGGCACCATATCTCTCTATGTGATAGATTTGCCCTTTTTGTTTTCTTCTCTGCCTCCTTAAGTGTCTGGGTTAGTGGGAGAGCCTTGTCTTTAAGCTTTGAAAGTATTTCTTTTCTTTTCTTTGATTTAATCTGTTTCTGAAGATTTCTGCTATGTTTTGAAATTCCTTAAATGGATCTTTCATTTCCTTTAGTTTGATAATGTCATTTATTATTTTGTCTGGCTTTTTCGCGATGTTTTCATTAATTTCCTGATGTTTTGGCACTTTCTGTTGGTTTTCAACTTTCTCTTTAATTCCATTCATCTTATTCACCGTTCACATTCTGAATTCCATTTCCATCATTTCAGCAATTTCTATGGGTTGCAGTTCATTACTGTAACTCAGTTGTGATTCCTTGGGGGTATCAAAATGTTTTGGGGTTTTTCCATATTGCCAGGGTCACTTTGCTGCTTTCTTCTGATCTAAAACCTCTTTTACAAACTTATAATAGGTTTGCAAGTTACCTGTTCTTTTCTAAGATCTCTACTGCTTATTTAGAAGAAGGGAGGGTCCCTAGATGGTGCTTTTTGACCCTACTCTGGAGTGTTCATGGAGCAGGGAAGGGACATGTGCACTAGAGTGCAGCTATTGTGATTTGTCATGTTCACCTGTGATTGCCACCATTCAAGCCTGTTCTGAGAGTGGTGAGTGTTGGGTTGTTCACCAGACAGTTCAGGTTGGGAGTTTAGCAAAAATATTTCCATGGAGGCTGGCTCTGCCCAGGGTCTCCTCACAGATGTGACAGTGGAAGCTGGGTGAGTTTACCTAGGCTGTTGTCAAGGGTCTCCAGCAGGTGGACACTTGCTCAAGCAAGTTCCCAATGTACTGGCAAGTCAAGGCTGAGGGGAGTTCCTTGGCAGGGCAATGGACATTGGAGCACTTCCTTCATCCCAGAGGCAGTAGTGTGATCTTGGGTTCCAGGTGCAGTACTGTAGTATCGAAGGGGGTGTCAAAGCCTGGTGGGAGCAATGCAACCACAGAAGTGGAGCCTCAAGCTCTGTCTTGAGAGCTTCCAAGCAGAGACTGTAGAAGAACAAGAGCCATGTCTTTTGAGCAGGCCTCAGGCTTGGAAGACAGGCCAAGTGGGTGGAAGGCTGAGTCATGGATGAGCTTATGGCAGGCAGACTGGTCGGATGTGAAGGCTAGAGTCAGGGTCCAGAATGTAATAGGCTGTTCTGCAGGTTCGGGGTCCATACAGATGCCACGTCCCATGAGCAGAAGTCAGTTCCAATGGCCCAGGGCCTGTGGAGCTCTCCCTGATCCCACAGGACCCACAGTAGCAGTCACCCCAAACATTCCAAGTCAGAGCCTACAGTACATCAGTTCAATCCCATGCTCAGATTTCATTACCCAGTAGGGATGAGGCACTTGGTTTCCAGTCACAGGGTGTGGCTCAGGGGAACCTCCACTTAATTCACACCATCCGCCACTTGATGTGGGCAATGTGAAGGCCACTGCTGCAAAGGTGATTCTTGTGCCAACCTGGTGTCATGCACCTGGGAGCAGAGGATAGCTTCAGTTGCAGAACCCCAGGGTCAGCTTCCATCTAATCCCCACTGTACCTGTTGTCCGGTGCATTGACTTGCACAGACCCCAAGCAGGTGCCCAGTCCATCCAGACGGAGACTTGTGGTGGCACAGGGGTCCTTATCACAATTTGGCAAGAGTGCCTGTGATGTAAGCAGAGAACCTCAGGTTTCTGCCCATACTGGGACCTCCATCTAAGTTTCTGAGGTGGTTATTGATGCTTGAATGTAACAATTGGCCACACGCTGTTTGATTGAATTAGAAGATATTGTAATGAGCTTCATGTATAGTTGTTTTCTCTGTCAGTAGTTGGTTCTTGCCAGGACAAGTCAACTTCATTGATGTCCTTTTGTGGCTGTAATAAGCTCTATGCACTGAGGACAAGCACTTCTGAATGCTCCAAGAATTAGGAGGGGGTCCTGTAGCTCTCAAGGTATTGCTTGAAAGGAGAAAACTTTCTGAACATAATAAGGCAAAACATGGAAAAACCGGCATCTTATTCAATGATTGAAAATAACACAAAACTCAATGTTGAAAAACTAAGCTTCTCTCTCAAAATTATGGAAAATACAAGGATGCCTCCATTCACCACTTCTCTTTAACATAGTAGAGGAATTCTAATTGGAGCAAGTAGACAATTTACAACAAGAATCCAAATTGGAATGGGATAAGTAAAATTATGTGTGTTCACAAATCACATAACCACACCTATAGAAAACCTTGAAAGACCTTATAAATATTTAAAATAATAACCTGGTAAACTAACAAAGGAATTCATCAAAGCTGTAAGATACAAAATCAATACTCAAAAATGCACTACCAATAAACAATCTGTAAAGGAAACTATGGAAACAATTTAACTTAAAATAACACCAAGAACAGGCTCTGTGACACAATGGATAGATCACTGGACTTTTAAAACAACATCAGAAACAATAAAACACTTCTGAATAAACTGAACCAAGAAGTGGAAAGTCTTAAACATTGAAAACTACAGGGAAGAAATGTCAACAACATGGCAGAATAGAAGGCTCCTGATTATCCCACCTTTTGTGGATGAACCAAATAAATATCTACACATGGATCATTTCCCTTTGAGAAAGTTTTTAGTAATTGAGAAACTCTCAGATATTAGAAACTGGGAATATGTCAACATGAAGAAGAGTATAAAGAGCAGAGAAACACTCCTGCACAAACCATACCCAGAACACACAATACCTTACGATCAAGAAGGAACTTCCTTCTCCTTCCTGAGAAGTGAAGGTTTGTGTCACTCATATAACACACTCTAACTTTAGAGGTTCTTGCATACAGATTTGTTATTTGAATGACCTAGCTCTGTAAGAAGAGATAGTCAGTATGTGGGAGTTTTCCTGGAGCAGAGTAAACAAAAAGGTGGTTTTGACCAAGCATGTAAACACTCTCAGTGATCATAGACCCTGAGATCAGTCCAGCATCCAGCTTCTCCTGGAAAGGGATTTGTCTGCACATTTTTCCAACTGTTGCCTAATGTTTTGGCTTCTAAGCTTCTTTTAAGTCTGTCTCTGGAACTTCCAGAGAAAATAGTAAATAGAATGCTTTGAGCCAGAACAGGAGGGTGGACATTCTTCATGACACCTTCCTCAGCTTTCTCTAGCAGTAAATTTAGGCCTGAAGATTCTCCTTGGAAGACATTTGAACATGCATTAAGTGCTCCCAATCTTTGCAGCTACTACTTGAGGATCTGGCTACTAAATAATCTAACCCAAAGAGTGGTAGGAAATAGGCATACACAAGATTCCCTAGGAACACAGAGGACAAAGAGGTGCTTGCAAATGGGTACACGAGCACTTCCAATGCTCAGAACCCCTGGAATAAATCAAGCTTTCAGTTTCTTCATAGAAGGAGTTTATCTCCACATTTTTCCAGCTTCCATGTGAGGGTCTGGCTTTCCTACATCTGGTAACCAACATGGCACATAAACAATAGACTTCCGAGGTTTCTCCCTTGGCTCACTGATTTTTAGATTCTGCCTGAGGAGATCTGTGACCTTTGCATGGCTGAAAGGAAGATGGACACTCCTCACGCGTTCTTCCATAGCTTATTGCAGCAGTAAATCCAGACAATCCCATACATAAAGACTGCTTGGAGGGAGTTTGTGAACACATCAAGTACCTAAACTTTTACAGATCTCACCTAAGGGGCTGGCTCCTAAATCATCTAGCTCTTGCTCTGGAAGTTAATAGGGATATGCATTCCGTAATCACTTGAAAACACAGAGCACATAAAGATGATTTAAAAATTGTAGCTATCTTCTCAGGCTCAGGACTTACAGTTTAAATAAAAGGGCAGGCATCCACCACAGACCCTCTGGTTTATTGCAGAACAATTGGAAAATAACATTTATCTCTTAGTTGTTTTCTTTTTTCCCCCCTGAAGATAAAAGGCATAATGCCCCAAGTTTTCTGGCTGCATTCAAAGGAACAAACTTCTGTCTTGTATGTCTCAGGGAACTAACACAACTTGATATACCCTAATCTCCTGGGGGTTACTCAGAACAAAGAAGCTGTATTGGATAAGCAAAAAGAGTTAAGATATACCTAGAATCTCTGACTCAGCTGATTGGTAGGGGAAATCTCACATATGAGTCCAGTCTCATAAAACTCAGAGAGGTGGTTGTCCTACCTATTTCACAGAAACCAACACAGAACCAAAAACGATAAAACAAGGAAATACGTTCCTAAAGACCTAGATAGAGATAGGTGACTTACACGACATATAATTGTAAATGACAGTATAAAGATGACCACTGAGGTTAGTACATCAATATAAAAGCAAACTGAGGATTTCAACAAAGATATGGAAAATATAAAAATGTACCAAACAGAATATTAAGGTGAAGAATAGAGTAAATGAACTAAAAAAAAAAGAAGAAGAAGAAGAAGAATAGAGGGGTTTAAGAGCTGACTAGATTAAGCAGAAGAAAAGATTAGCCAACTTGAAATACTTTGAAACCATCAAATCTGAGAAGAAGTAATAAAAAAAATGAGGAATGACTAAAGCTTAAGAGATTATGGGACATTACAAGAAAAGCATGCTCACTCACTCTCTCTCTTTCTCTCTCTCCCACACACACACACACACACACACTGTTTTTCTCCATATTCATACACACACACACACAATGGATATAAGAATAACAGAAAGGGAAAGAAAACACATTAAAGAAATAATAGCGGAAAAGTTCCTCAGCCTTGGTAAGGTGATAGAAATCCAGATGCAAGAAACCCAACCACAGATGGGATGAATCCAAGGATACCTACATCAAGAGACAATATAATGAACTTATCAAAAGTTAAAGAGAATTTTGAAAACAGCAAGGTAAAAGTGACTTGTTACATGTGAAAGAACTTCCTTAAGAATGTCAACATAGTTTTAAGCAGAAACCTTTTGGTCCAGAAGAGAGTCGGGTGATAAAGTCAAAATACTGAAAGAAAACAAAGAATAACCTGTCAATCATAAAAACTGCACCAAAAAAAAAAAAAATCCTGTCCTTCAAAAGAAAGGGAGGTAAAATATTTCTTAGAAAGACAAAAGTGGAGCAAATTTATGATTCGTGAACTTGCCTAACAAGAAATGCTAAAGTGAGTTATTTGTGCAGAAATGAAAGAACATGGAATAATAGCATGGGAAAGTATAAAACTTATTGAATTGACAATGGTTAATATATAGAAAAATAGTATATTTTATTATTATAACTGTAGTGTGTAAATCAATTGTTATCCTACTATAAAAACTAAAACACAAAAGACTTTTAAAATAATTATAAATAATCTTTTTTTCCAGTGATAAGATAGGATTTATTAGATAGAAATGAATACAGAAGGAATAAAAAGCACCAGAGCTTTTGGAAGAGGGGAAAAATCAAGTGGGAAGTGTCCATATGGGTCCTTTGTCTAGGGATATAAGGTCTTGAGAATTACATTTGGCTAGGACTTGGTAGATGGGGACACCATTTCAATGTTAATGAGTGTGTTAAAAAATTAATGTAGTTTCTCCAGTTGGGGGCAAAATGTCAGAGTGTCCCCTTTAGAAGAGGCCTGGTTGGCTGATTACTGTGGCTGATCACACCTGTAATCCTAGCAGGAAGCACTTAGACAGAGCTGACACCTGTTTGCCTTTCTAAAAGCAGAGTTTCTACTCAGAGAGGGAGAGTTGATACAGAGTTCCCCCATTCAGGGTTGGGACAGGGACCTCAGTTAACTAGGCCTAGGCAATTTCTTTTATTTATTTATTTTTTCATTGGGTCACATACACATAGATCATGAATGCATTTATGCATATGTGGGGTACAATGTGTTGATTTTTTTGTACAGTCTGATGTGCTTGCATCAAACCAATCAACATAGCTTCATGTAAAACAATTATAAATATTCTTAATGATTGCATGATATAAATAGCTATAGCATGTGGGAAAAATAGTGTATAATATGAAGGGAGAAGTATTAATGGAGAGCATTTGCATGCAAGTGTAGTTAAGTTGTTATCAGCTTAAAATACATTGTTCTATTTGTATGCTATTTTTGTATGCCTCAGGGTAACCACAAAGAAGATACCTATAGAAGTTATGTAAATGAAAAAGAGAAAAGAGTCAAAAATAGCAATTGAAAAGAAGCCCAAGGAAACACAGAAGACAACAAAAGAGGAAAAGGAGGGCGGAGAGGATCTATGTAACACAAAAGTACTAATAAAACAGCAATGATAAATTATTTCTTATGAACAATTAATTTAATTGTTAATAGACTCCAAAATGAACCTCCAAATGAAACCATGCAGGATTTCAGAATGGATCAAAAACAAACAAATGAACAAAACACTTAATCCAACCTCATGTTGTCTATAAGAAACTCTGGATTCAAGGGTATCCACAGGTTGAACGTTAAAAGAATGTGAAAAGACATTCCATGCAGATGGCAACCAAAAGAAAGCAGGGGTGATTATAAGTATATGAGAAAAAACAGACTTAAGTCAAAAACTGTTGAGAAAAACAAATTCATTCCAATACAAAGAACATTCTGGTACAGATATCTGTATTATAGCGTGATTTATGGTCTTCTTGGTATATACCTAACAGAGGAATTACAGGATCAAATGGTAGATCTATATTTAGATCTCTGAGTGTTCTCCATATGGTTTTCAGGCTATTTCTTTTTTTGCAGTTTTTTTTGGCCAGGGCTGGGTTTGAACCCTCCACCTCCGGCATATGGGGCTGGCGCCCTACTCCTTTCTGCCACAGGAGCTGCCCCCAGGCTATTTCTTAACTAAAAGGAACATAAGTAAGAGTCACTAGTGCTTTTTTGTTTGTCTATTTGTTTTGCTTTTTATCTAGAGGAAGGCACACAGATGTTCAGAGTAAACACTTCCTAGTTATAGACCACTGCAGGTCCCTAAGTGTGCTTCAAGTTAGAAGAGGTACCACCTATATGCCCCTACAAGTTCATATTAGGAGAACAGCCAGCCTAATTGTAGAAGGAACAGTGTTGACTCCTCTCCTATACAGTGCCTGGAACCCCAGGAAGATTTCCAGTTGCAAGAAGAGAGTACCGTTTAATAAATAGCACCTGATGGGTCTATGGTATACCAGGCATAGGGAGTGCTAGACACTGGAGATACAAGGACGGACAAAGAGACAAAGTAAATAAAATGTGGTTAAGATCATATCCAACAAAATGAACATTTTGTGTGGGGGGGGGGAAATATTTGACTTTAAAGATAAAAAAAAAAAAAAAAACTGTCGGTATTGCTTATAGAACCAGCCAGCTAAACCCATAGAATTTTGGAACATCAGAGCTAGCTAAGCCCTCAGAACTGTCTGTCCAATATGTTATTTTACAGATGGCCAAATGGAAAGCTAAAGAACTAAAGGTATCAACGACGTACAGTTTACATTTCTTTCTGGCGGTGTTTACAGTGGGCAAGTGCACCTTAACTTCAGTGGGTTGAAAAGACAGATGCTATTTCCTCTAAAAATATTTTGGCTGCTGGTGACCGCCTCTTAGAGCAAGAGAAACACTTTCTAACATTGCTGTGGGGTTCTGTCTGTGGTGTGTGGGTTTCCTGAGTTGCTGAGGTTTTTCACAATCTCCTGCTTTATTGTTTTCTAGCTCACGTTCCTTTCATGCCACCATCAGAGAGCTGCTCTTTTCTGTTCCTCTGCCCAGCTCCTTCAGAAGTCTCTGTACACTGACAATAAATAGTAGGTTTGAAAACAGATGAGAGGTTTTTAAATGTGGCTTTTTTCCCTCAAGGGATGGTGTGGGGTTTAGTAGCTTCACTTATGTTGCATTTTACTTATGTATGGTGATGACGTGCTTATAATGTAAAGTTTATTTTCTGTTTTTATATGTTGGATATTTCTTTGTATAGCCAACCATTCCTAGTACAGGGCATGGAACATAGGAGGTACTCATGTATTTTATAAGAAGCCACATAAGCAAATACTTAGTTGCTTATCACTCTTGTAACTGCTAGACACAGCAACTAATGCAAATGATTTTATACCAAATGGTGCTTGGGCATAATTGCCTTTGGGAAAGCTTGGTGGCTACCCAGCACACAGACAGGGTTATTCAGTCCATGCCATACTGAAATATTGGTTGATTGGTCACTTCAGTTAAATAGCCCAAGAAACCAGAGGGAAAAAAAATCCCTAAATTTTGTTTTACTAAATAAATTGAGTTATAGATGTTTTCACTGCTTGATTCAGGGAAAACACTTACTCTGTTGTTCTCTATATAGAAAAAGCTGAGGCAAAAATGGATGACTTTGAAGACATATCTGAGTTTTACCTCTGTTGATACATAACCTTATATGTAACCTTGAGAAAGTTACTTCTCTAGACCACCAGGATTTTCACTTGTAATAATATTCCATATGGTTTTCAAGGTTATATTTTAATAATCAACATAAAGTACCTAGCACAATACCTGAAAGAAAGAGATGCTAATTCCCTTCCTCCTAAGAAAGAGTGATCCTGAGACAGAAAAATAGGAGCCATTTCCTGCCACGGAGCTGGCCATGTTATCCTGGCTCACACGCCATTGCCTTCACTGGTCAGTGCTTGAATGTTGTGTACGTGGCTTCTATCAACAGGTTCTGCAAGAAATGGCCACAGCAAAGTGGACTGCAGTATGATAGTAAGTGCAATAAGGATCTCATCCATCTACATTTCTCAATGCCCCTGTTATAAAACCCTTTCTGAGAACCATCTTAAGAGTTAAGTGCCAAGTGTTAGCTCACCTCATAGTGCAGATAATTTAATCTTAAGAGCTTTGGAACTGACCACTTTTCCTTCCACTGTGGCTGTGTAGGACTCACTAGGCCATGTGCATCAGCCTCCATGGCTCTTTGTTACACTGCTCTTTTCCCTGACCTCTGTAGTCTTACCTATTCCTAGTATGTCCCCTCATTATATTGCAGAGTGTCAGGAGGGGAGTTTCAATGCTGTTACTTGGCATTATAGCCCCAACTCAAGAGTTCCCAAATCCTGCCCTTCAGTCTCTCCAGCCCCTAATGAGCTCCCAAGAGCCAGAGTGAAACAAGGGGACCACCTCTCTACCCATGAGAGCCCCAAAGCCCCAGTCTCCATGTGGATTATGAAAACAAGGGTACCACCTTCTTACCCATGAGAGCACCCGAGCCCCAGTCCTCGTGTGGATTATGAAAACAATGGTACCACCTTCTTACCCATGAGAGCACCCG
>NW_003852570.1:90598-95515 GCF_000181295.1 Otolemur garnettii
TAACTGGCATTAGATGATATCTCAGAGTGGTTTTGATTTGCATTTCTCTGATGATTAAGGATGGTGAGCATTTTTTCATATATCTGTAGGCCATGCGTCTGTCTTCTTCAGAGAAGTTTCTCTTTAAGTCTCTTTCCCACCCTGCGATGGAATCACTTGTTCTCTTCTTGCTACTACGCTTGAGTTCTCTGTGGATTCTGGTTATAAGACCTTTGTCGGAAGCATAATCAGCAAATATCTTTTCCCATTCCGAGGGTTGTCTACTTACTTTTCCAATACAAAAAGGGGTCAATTCAAAAGGAAGTAAAAGTGATCTTTACTTCATGTGCATTCCTTATTAGAATAACAAAGTGCATAAAGAAACTTTTGACAAAAATAAAAAACAAATTTACAGCAACAAAATAATAGTGAGATGTTTCAATTCCCCACTTTGAATATTATAGAACATCCAGAAAGAAAATCAAAACCACCTAAATGCCCATTAACCCAGGAATGTTGTAACAAGCCCTGGTATATGTATACCATGGAATACTACCCAGCCTTTAAAAAACATGGAGACTTTATACTTTTGCATTAACCTGGATTGAGTTGGAACATATTCTTCTTAGTAAAGTATCGCAAGAATGGAGAAGCAAGAATCCAATGTACTCAATTCTAGTCTGAAGCCAATAGATGATCTAATACATACCCTCCCAGGAGAAAAACTCAAATCCGTTCAAGGTTGGAAGCAGGGAAATGAGGGAGCTAAGATAGGGGAGGAGAGAGAGGGATGGGGGTTACAGTGTATGACTCATCACTTAGGGGTGGAACACGATTATAGGAGGGAATTTACCTAACAGATGTAATCAGTGTAACCCAATTGTTTGTACCATGAGTGAACCCCAAACAATTTTTTAAAAAATCTAAAAAATAAGAACTCTGGATATACAAAATGCTATGGATGAAATGGATTTAAGAGACACACTCATGAAATGTTCACCCTACATCAAAGTAATACACATTTTTCTCAAGTTCACACATAACACTCACCAAGGTACATCATGGTAGTTCATAAATCATGTCTTAATAAATTAAAAAGATTCAGTTTAATTATGACCCAATAAATACATTGAAACAGAGAGAGTAGACAGGTAAATATGTGGACAGGTAAATCAGTAGATTGGGGAAATGGGAGTGTGCAGTTCAAAGGCTACAAAATTTCACTTATGCATGGCAAATAAATCTAAAGACCTAATATACAGCATGAGGCCTATCGTTAAAAAATATTACATTCACGTAGTTTCTTCCAAAGTACATTTTTTTTTTTAATTTCAGGTTAATGTGAGGGTACACACAATTAGGTTACTATCTCTGCATATGTTATGTCGAGTCTCTCTTGTAGTTTTGTCCCACACCTAAAAAGTTTGTCAATACCCTTATGTTTTGTCCATTATGTGGGAGTACACCAATCCTCTCCCCTCCTGATATCTCTCCCCTCCCTCTTTGCCCCTCCCCCATACTTGAATTGAAATTTTCTCTTATGTGGACATGTAGTAGTTCATCTACTGACTTCATATTAGTATTGAGTGCATTGGATATTTGCTTTTCCGCTACTGTGGCTCTTTAATAAGAACAATGTGTATAAACTCCATCCAGGTTAATACAAAAGATGTGAAGTAACCATCTTTTCTTGCTGGTAAATAGTACTCCCTGTTATACGTGTACCACAGTTTGTTAGTCCATTCCAGAGTTCATGGGCATTTAAATTATTTCAAAATCTTGGCGACCGCAAATTGAGTTGTGGTAAACAATCTAGTAATACTGTCCTTATAACAAAATGATATTTTCTTCTTCTGAGTAGATGCCTAGTAGTGGGATTGTGAGTTCAAATGAGAGGTCTAATTTGAATTTCTTGAGAATTCTAAATACTTCTTTCCAAAGAAGCTATATTAGTTTGCAGTCCCACCAACAGCGTAAAAGTTTCCCTCATGCTCCACACCACAGCAAGCATCTGCAACACTGGGATTTTGTGATATGGGCTAATCTCACTGGGGTTAAGTGATATCTCAGGGTGGTTTTGATTTGCATTTCTCTTGTGCTTAGGGACAATGAGCATTTTTTCATATGTTTGTTACCCATACATCTGTCTTTCTCAGAGAAGGTTCTGTTCATGTCTACTGCCAGTTGACAGATGGGATTCTTTCCTCTTTTCTTATTTATTAATTTGAGTTTTCTATAGATCCTAGTTATAAAGCCTTTGTAAGATTTGTAACATGCAAATGTCTTTTCCCATTCTGAATTTTGTGCATTTGCTTTAATTATTGTGTCCATAGCCACACAAAAGCTTTTCAGTGTAATTCAATCCCATTTGTTTATTTTTGTTGTTGTTGCCAGTGCCATAGAAGAGTTCTTCATAAAATCTTTCCCCAGCTGACATTCTCAGGAATTTTTCCCACAGTTTTTTCCAGGATTTTTATCATTTAATGTATTACATTTAAATGTTTTATCCATCTTGTTTTGTCCATCTTAATGTTTGTAAGTGGTGAAAGTGTGGGTCAAGCTCAAGTCTTTTACATTTGTTTATCCTGTTCTCCAAGCACCAATTACTGAATGGGGATTCTTTTTCCCATTGCATGCTTTCGTTTGGCTTACTAAAGATCAGATAGCTGTTAGAGATAGGTTTCACCTCTTGGTTTTCTATTCAGTTCCAAATATCTATGTCCCTATTTTTGTGCCAATACCATGCAGTTTTGATCACAGTGGACTTGTAATATAGCCTAAAGTTTGGTAGGTTGATGTCTCTGACTTTGTTTTTCTGACTAAGTATTGCTTTGGCTATAGGTGTGTTTTTCCTGGTTTCATATAAAAAGATAACTATTTTTTTTCCAAATCTTCAAAGTATGATGTTGGTATTTTAATGGGTATTGCATTGAATCTGTATATTGCTTTGGAAAGTATAGATGTTTTAACAATGTTGATTCTTCTTAGCCATGAGCATGGTATGCTCTTCCATTTCTTAAAGTCTTCTTCTATTTCTTTTCTTAAGGTTTCTTAATTCCCTTTGTAGAGTCCCTTCACCTCTTTTGCTAGGAATATTCCTAAATATTTCATTTCTTTGAAGCTACTGTGAAGGGAATTGTGTCTTTGATTCGTTTCTCACCTTGGCTATTATTGGCATAGACGAAGGATACTAATTTGTGGACATTGGATTTATTCCATAAAAGTTACTGTATTTCTTGGTCACTTCCAGCAGTCTTGTGGTTGAGGATCTGGGGATCTCTATGTATAAGATCATCTAATCAGTCAAGAGTGAGAGTTTGACCTCCTCTGTCCCCATTTGATGCCTTTTATATCCTTGTCTTGCCTGATTGCATTGGCTAGAACTTCCAGCACTATACTGAGAGATGGGAAGGGATTAACAAACTGTGGCATATGTATACCAGGGCGTACTAATCAGCAGCAAGAAAAGATGGTGATTCACATCTTTCGTATTAACCTGGATGAAGTTGAAACACATTCTTCTCGGTAAAGTATTACTGAGTGGTACTAGAAAACATACTTGTCTGGTTCCAGTTCTAAGTGAAAAAGCCTTCAGTATTGCTCCATTCAATATGATGTTAGCTGTAGATTTGTCATAGATTGCTTCAATAATTTTAAGAAATGTGCTACCTATTGTATATACTTCAGTGTTCTCCTTAGAAAAGGATATTGAAAAGCTTCTGGACAGCTGAGGACACAACAATCAAAGCAAATCCACAACCTCCAGAATTGGAAAAGATATTTGCATATTATGAAACTGAAAAATGCTTGATAACTAGGACCTAAAGAGAACTTAAATTAACAAAAAATGAACTAGCATTGCCATCCATCCCTGGGTAAGAGACATGAACAGAACATTTTCTGAGGAAGACAAATGAATGGCTAACAAACATACGAAAAGAGGCTCATCATACCTAATAATCAGAGAAATTCAAGTCAAAACCATTTTGAGATTATTACCTAAGCCCAGTAAGAGTAATCCACATCACAAAATCTCAACATTGCAGGTGCTGGCATGGATGTGGAGAGATGGGAATGGATTAACAAACTGTGGCATATCTATACCAGGGAATACTAATCAGCAGTAAGAAAAGATGGTGATTCACATCTTTTGTATTAACCTGGATGAAGCTGAAACACATTCTTCTCAGTAAAGTATTACAAGAAGGGAAAAGCAAATATCCAATGTACTCAATACTAATATGAAGCCAGTAGAGGATGTAATTCATATTCACATAGGAGAAAAACTCATTTCAATTCAAGTTGGGGGAGGGGTGATGAAAATTCAAAGGGGGGTTTATGAGCTCCCACTAAATCAGCACAATGTAGTGATGTATGGCACACCTTTTGAGTGTTGGACATAACTACAAGAGGGACGATGGGCACACTTGTCCTGTTCCAGTTCTTAGTAGGAATGCTTTCAACTTTTCCCTCTAAAGTATGATTTTGGTTCTGAGCTTGTCATGTATGGCTTTTATACTTCAGACATATACTTTTTCTATGCCCAGTTTATTGAGAAGTTTTATCATGAAAGGGTACTGAATTTGGTCAAATGTTTTCTCTTCATCTATTACAATGATCCTATGGTCTTTCTTTTTGTTTCTGTTTATGTGGTAATTCACATTTATTTATTTGTGAATGTTGAACCAATTTTGCACGCCTGGGATGAACTCTGTTTTGTAATGGTGAATGTTTTAATGTTTTGGTGAAATCAGATTGCTAATGTTTTATTGATAATTTTTGCCTCTATATTCATAACATATAGTTGTCTGTAGTTTTCTTTGTTGTTGTTGCTATTCTCTAGATTTGGTATCAGGGTGTTCCTGGCTTTATAAAATGAGTTGGAGAGGATTCCCTTCAGCTCCACATTGAGGAATAATTTCTGCTTCATATCTCCCA
>NW_003852570.1:95801-106786 GCF_000181295.1 Otolemur garnettii
CACAGGCGCCGAGCCCAGATCTTTGTAGTTTTGACAAATTTTACTTGTAAGGCCTTATGATCTGGTGCTTCTTTCTCTTTCCTTTTCTTTTCTTTCTTTCTTCTTCTGCTTATTATTATTATTATTATTATTTTGAGACAGAGTCTCAAGCTGTCACCCTGGGCAGGGTGCTGTGGTGTCGCAGCTCACAGAAACCTCAAACTCTTGGGCTCAAGCAATTCTCTTGCCTCAGCCACAGAAGTAGCTGGGACTACAGGTGCCCGCCACAATGCCCAGCTATTTTTGTTGTTGTTGTTGTTGCAGTTGTCATTGTTGTTTCAGCAGGCCTGGGCTGGGTTTGAACCCACCAGCCTCAGTGTATGTGGCTGGCGTCCTACCCAGTGAGCCACGGGCACTGCCTGGTGGTTGTTTTTCACCAGTAGTGTTTTTATGAATAATTATTACTGCTTCAATCTATTTGCTCATTATTCTGTTTAGTAGTTCTATTTCTTTCTGATTTAGTATTGGGATGTTGTGAGTTTCCTTAAATTTGTTCATTTTCTGTACATTTTTGAGTTTTGTGGATAGTCATTTTTGTAGTATTTGTAGATATACAAATGATATTTTGTATATCTGTGTTATCAATTATACTATATCTCTTTTTAATTTATGATTAAGCTTATTTTTCTCCATCCTCTTCTATTTCTCTTTAATCTAGAAAAAGTCTATAATTTTGCTTTTCTTATCCAAGAACCAACATTTTGTTTTATTCATTCTTTATATTTTTTGATTTATTTTTCATTTAATTCTGCTCTGACATTACTTATTTATTTTCTTCATTGGCTTTTAGTTTTATCCTCATGTGTTAGTTCGCTGAGACATGTCATTAGTTTGTCAATTTGTGGTCTTTCTGTCTTTTTGATACAGGAATTTTAGGCCATGAATTTTATCCTGAGGACTGCTCTTTCTGGGTCCCATGGATACTGATAGCTTTCATCCCCTTTGTGCCTCAGTTTGAAGAATCTTTTAATTTCCATCACAATTTTACTTTTGACCCAATATTCCTTCATCAGAGGTTAATTCCTAAGATTTGTATAGAATTGAGTGTTTCTCTTGGAATTGATCTCTAGTTTTATTCCACTGTGGTCTAAGATGATACACGGTATGATTTCTAAGTTTTATCTTTACTTTGTTGATACAGGTTTTGTAGCCTAATATATGATCAATCTCACAGAATGTTATTTATGGTGATTAGAAGAATGTATATTTACTAGTTGTTGGGTAAGATGTTCTGCAGTCTGTTAGGCCTATTTGTTCTAGAGTCCAGTGTTTATTTATTTTTTTCTTTGGCTGATCTGTTCAACTGTGCCAGTGAAGTGCTGAAGTCTTTTGTCATTATGATAAGGTTATTTCTTTCCTTCCTTAGACCCATTAGGGTTTGTTTTATGAATCTGGGCGCTGCTATGTTAGGTACATACATATTTAGGATTGTTATGCCTTCATGTTGAATTGCTCCCTTTATCATTATGTAATGATCTTTCTTTTTCTTCTTCTTCTTTTTCTTTTTCTTTTTTTTTTTTTTTGAGAGCCTCAAGCCGTCCCCCCGGGGAGAGTGCTGTGGCATTACAGCTCACAGCAACCTCCAACTCCTGGGCTCAAGCGAGTCTCTTGCCTCCGCCTCCCAAGTAGCTGGGATTACAGGCGCCCACCACAACGCCCGGCTATTTTTTGGTTGCAGCCGTTATTGTTATTTGGCGCGTCCGGGCTGGGGATTCGAACCCACCACCTTAGGTGTATGTGGCTGGCACCTTAGCAGGTTGAGCTGATCTTTCTTTTTCTATTGTTGATTTAAAGTCAATTTTATCTGACATGAGATTGGTGACACCTACTTTCCTTAGTTTCCATTTGTATGGAAATTTCTTTGTTGTCCCTTCACAGTGAGTCCATATTAATCATTATGTATTGTGTGTGTTTCCTGGAAACAGCAGATACTTGAGTTTTATTTTTTCATCCGTTCAGCCAGCTTATGTATCTTAAGTGAAGAATTGAGATTATTCATGTTGATTAATATATGTAATATGCAAGATGATGTTTTATTCATCCTTTTTTACTGTTTCTTTTTACCGCTGGTATTATTGTTTTATATTGTCTTGATGTAGATCACAGAGAAAAGGGTTTTTCTTTTTTACCCTTTCTGTATTTGTCTAATTGTGGTGGGTTCATATGTGCCTTATATTATGTTTAAGTTATTTCCTTTTTATTTTGAGACAGATTCTCACTATGTCACCCTCAGTAGAGTGCCATGGCATCACAGCTCAGAGCAACCTCAAACTCCTGGGCTTAAGCAATTATTTTACCTCAGCCTCCCAAGCAGCTGGGACTACAGGCACTTACCACAACACCTGGCTATATATTTTTTGTTGTTGTCGTTGCAGTTGTCATTGTTATTTACCTGACCTGGACAAGGTTCAAACCTGCCTGCCTTGGTGTATGTGGCTGGCACTGTTTCCTCCTATAGAAACATTTTATCAAAAGTTATTGAATGCTGAAAATCATTTTCAGCATGAATTGAAATGATTATTTGTTTTGTTTTTGTCCTTCATTCTATTGACATGATGTATCACATTGATTGATTTGCTTATGATCAACCATCCTTGCATCCCTGGGATGAATCTCACTTGATCATGATGGATAATATTATTAATGTGCTGTAAAATGTGGTTTGCTAGTATTTCTTTTTTTTTGAGACAAAGTCTCAAGCTGTCACCCTGGGTACAGTGCTATGGTGTCAGGGTTCGCAGCAACCTCCATTTCTTGGGCTTATGCATTCTGTTGCTTCAGCCTCCTGAGTAGATGGGACTACAGGTGCCTGCCACAACACCTGGATATTTTGGGGGGTTAGCTGTCCTTGTTGTTTGGCAAGCCTGGGCTGGGTTTGAACCCCCAGCCCCAGTGTATATGGTCAGTGCCCTAGCCCCTGAGCTACAGGCGCTGAGCTGGTTTGCTAGTATTTGGGGGGGGGCATATTTTCACCTATATTTATCTGAGATAATTGCTTATTTTGTTGTTGTTGTTGTTTGTTTGTTTGTTTTTGGTGTGACCTTGTCTTCTTTTGGTATCATGATGACATATGACACATAGAATGAGTTTGGTAGTATTGCATTCTCCTCTATTTCTTGGAATATTTTAAGTAGAATTGGTGTCAGTTTTTCACTAAAGGCTGTATAGAATGTAGCAATGAACATTTATGTTCTTGAGTTTTTATTTGATAGGCAATTTTGAACACTACTTATATCTCATTATTTGTTATTGGTTTGCTCAGGTTTTGAATTTCATCCAGGTCTAATCTTGGTAGGTATTAGATGTCTGGGAATGTATCCATTTCATCTCAGTTTTCCAATTTATTGGCATAAATAGCTTCTCCTGGTGCTCTCTAATGATTCTTTAAATTTGTAGAGTAGTGGTGATGTCATCTTTTTCATGTCTTAATACATTTGAGTCTTCTCTCTTTTGATCTTAGTTATTCTATCTCAAGTCTTGTCAGTTTTGCTCATCATTTCAGAAAGCTATTTTTTTTTTTTGTTTTGTTTTCTTGGCCTTTTGAATTATGAGAGATTTTTAAAAAAAAATTCATTTCATGTATTTCTGCTTTGACATTTATTTATTTATTTTCTTCCACTTATTTTGTGTTTACTTTGATCTTGTTTCTCTAGTTATTTGAAATATAACATTATATTTATAATTTCATGGTTTTCTATGTTTCGTATGTTCTCACTTATTGCTGGTATTTTGCTTGTATTACTGTTTTGCTCTATTCCCTAGGTTTCAATATGTTGTGTTTTCATTTTTGCAATTTTTTTTAATTTCCCTTTCAATCTCTTCATTGATACAATGGTCATTCAGAATCATATTGTTTAATTTTCATGTGTTTGTATAGTTTCCAGTGTTACTCTCTCTTGTTATTGATTTCTAATTCTATGTTTTCATTCCCAGAGAAAATACTTGATATTTTTTCATTTTTAAAAAATTATTTAAGATCTGTTTTATGGTCTAACATATGGTTTATCCTTGAGAATGATCCATGAGGTGAGGAATATGAATTCTGTAGGTACTGGATGAAATATTCTGTACATATCAATTAATTCAACTTGGTCTATAGGGCAGATTGAGTTCAATGTCTCTTTGTTGATTTTCTGTCTGAATAAACTGTCCAATGCTGAAAGTGGAGTGGTGAAGTCTCCAATGATTGTTGTATTGAGATCTCTCTCTCTCTTTTATGCTAATGATATTTGTTTTACATATATCAGTGCTCCAGTGTTAGGTGTATATACTTTCAGATTTGTTATGCCTTCTTGCTATTCTACTCTTTATATAAAGGCCACCTCTATCTCATTTTTACAATTTTTTTTGTGTTGAAATTTATTCTATCTTGTGGATGAATAGTTACTCCTATGCTTTTCTTTTTTTTCTTTTTGTTTTCCCTTTGCATGAAATATCTTTTCCATCCCTTTATTTTTTAGTCTACACATGCTTATAGGTGAAGTAGCTTTCTTGTACACAATATCGGTCAGTTCTTTAAAAAAATTTATTCCTCAACTCCATGTGTTTTGATTAGGCAGTTTTGTCCATTCACAATAAATGTCATTATTAATAGGTAAGGGCTTACATCTGTCATGTTTTTATTTAATTTCTGGTTGTTTCATGTTTTCCCACTATCTACTCCTTCCTTCCTTCCTTTCTTCCTTATTTTCTTTCTGCCTTCCTTCTTCCCTTCCTTCCTGTTTTCCTCTTTTAAAAAATATTTTCCTGGGGTGGCATCTGTACCTCTAGGAGTAGGGCACCAGTGCTATATACTGCAGGTGGCCAGTTCAAGCCCAGTCCCAGCCAATACCTGCAACAATAACAACAAAAATAAATAAATAAATAAATATTTACCTTTAATAGTGTGGCATAATTTACTGGTTTTTGTGTATATCTGTGATAGTGTTAGTATACACTCCAGTGTATATACTTTCAGCGTTGTTATGCTTTCTTCTAATTCTACCCTTTTATTATTATATCACGACCATCTCTATCTCTTTTTTACAATTTTTTTTGTGTTGAAATTTATTCTCTCTTGTGCATGAATAGTGACTCCTATGCTCTTTTTTGTTGTTGTTGTTTGTTTTGGTTTCCCTTTGCACGAAATATCTTTTTCATCCCTTTATTTTTTAGTCTACATGTGCTTATAGGTGAAGTAGCTTTCTTGTACGCAAATATGGTTGGTTCTTTTAAAAAATTATTCATCAATTCCATGTGTTTTGATTAGGTGGTTTTGTCCATTCACAATAAATGTTATTATTAATAGGTAAGGACTTACATCTGTCATGTTGTTATTTAATTTCTCGTTGTTTCATGGTTCATTCACTATCTAGTCCTTCCTTCCTTCCTTCCTCTTTTCCTCTGTTAAAAAAGATTTTCCTTCAATAGTATGGCATAATTTATTTTATATATATCTATATATATATATATATATATATATCTGTGATAGTATTTTTAATCTGAGGTTACTATGGGCTTTTGGAAATATTTTATAACCAAGTATTTTAAATATTTCACAGCTCTGCTTACAAATAAACAAGTAATTGCTTCCATCCATATCTTTTTATACTATCTCTCAAACATTTTTTGTAGTTATTTTTCATAATTTGTTTTTTACTCTTCATTTTCAAGACATAAATGGCTTATTTGACACAATTACATCCACAGAACAGTCTGTATCTGTTTATATACTGTTGCCAGTGAATTTTGTACCTTCAAATGATTTCTTATTGTTCATTAAAGTCATTTTTTTTTTCCTGTTGAAGAGCTCCTTTTAGCATTTCCTGCAGGACAGGTCTGGTATGGATATCTTACAGATGTTGTTTGTCTGAGAACCTATTTATGCTTCATTTTGAAGGATAGTTTTGCAGAATATAACATCCTATGGTTAAGGTGGAGTTTTTTTTTTTTTCTTAGCACTTTGAATATATCATGCCACTCTCTCCTGACATGTACAATTTCCACTGAGCTATTTTCTTCCAAAATTATTTCTATTTCTTATTTGTTCTTGCTTCTGTTAGGACCTTTTCTTTATATGAGACCTTTGGGAGCTTGATCATTAGGTGGCTTGAGGTAGTCTTGTTTAGGTTATATCGCTTGCTATTTTAGGACTTTCTTTTACCTGAATATTGATATCTTTTCTAGGTTTAAAAAGCTCTCTGTTATTATTTCTGTGAGTTATCTTTGTATCCCAATCTCTCTCTACTACTTCATCTTAAAGACTAAGAACTCTTTTGAGGCTCTTTTCCAGATTCTGTATGTCTGCTTTATTTTTGTAATTCTTTAATTTTTTTTCTTCTCTGTATTTTTAAATAATCTGTCTTCAAGATCATTAATTTCACTGTCGTATGTCTCTGATGTATCTCTTATTTTATCAATTTAACTTTTCAACATCAGAATTTCTGCTTGATTTTTGAAAGAAATAATTCAATATCTTTGTTAAATTTCTCCGATAACCTTCTTAAATCTTTATCTATGTTTTCTTGATGTTCAATTAACTTCTTAAGGACAGATATTTTGAATTATTTATCTGAATGTTGACATATCTCCATCATTACAAGATGGGTAACTGTTACCTGACTTAGTTCATTTGGTTAGATCATGTTTTGCTAGCTGTTCTTGACCCTTTGTGGCTATCCATTGATGTCTGAATACTGAATAGTTAAGTGTTTATTTTAATCTTCACAGTCTGGACTTGTTTGTTAATGTCCTTCTAGAGCAGGTTTTCCAGATACTCAGAGGGAATTGAATGCTATGATCTGTCTTTGGTCTTTATAGTCATATCAGCACTGGGCTTGCCACGCACCCACTAATGCTGTGATTCTTGCATGTGTAATATGTTACCACCTTGGGAGACTTTGGTAAGATATGGAAGAGTCTTATGGATTGCCAGGTAAACTCTGTCACTCTCTTCCTTTACTCTCTTTGCTGTGCTGCTCTAATTGAGGAATAGTGATATGGACATTCCCTCATGGACACTGGAGCTATGACTCTGCAGGGTCACACATGAAGCCAACTTAGTTCACCCAACGTTCTTGGTGACTGAGTTATGACTACTTTCAAAGTTTATTCTAAACCAATTGGTTCCTTATAACAGGTAGTGAACTCTGAAAGGACTAGACCTTTACTAGCAGCTCAGCCTTTTTCTTTTTGGCTCAGAGTTGGTCTAGAAATGTTATATAAGATTCAAGGAATGAAATCAGAGGCTTCAGGGTTCTGCTTGGTACTTTATTATACTATGTATGAGCTGGCAGTCAAGTTACAGAACAAAGTCCTCTGAACTCTTCCTTTTCCTTTACCAAACTAGAAGATTCTTCCTGAGAGGGAGTGCCTGAAATTGGGGAAGTTGTGACATAGGCACTGGCTTGTCCATTCCCACTGGGTCATGTGCACCCCAAGGCCACTGGCTTCAGGCCATCACAGTAGAAGGAATTCCCTAGAGGACTGCAGCTTCTATGAACTGACTGCCTTATGAATTTATTACAGGCCCTGAGTCACTTTTTTGTCAATGAACCAGTCCAGTATAAATGTTCCCTCCATGGCGGAAGGCAGAGTTCTTCCCTGTGCTGTGTTCCTCTGTAACATGTTTGACTTGAGTTGCAATGCACAGTCTCACATTCATTTCACTTTCCCTGTCTAAGGCACATAGACTCTTTCTTCACTAAGTGTACCAACATAGGACTGCTGGGGCATGGAGAAGAGCTCATGTAGGCAATGCAAAAGTGTCTTTTTTGCTCTTTTCTATGTTTCTTTTCTTGATATAATGTTAAAAATTGGTACTGTGATTGATTACTTGAATTTTGATTCTTCTTCTGAAAGTGTTTCTTTTCATGAAGTGTTCTTGAATGTGGTATTCATGCAATGGAACAATAGTTGGAGGTTTTTATATGGCCACCTTGCTCTTGTTATATATATTTTAATACCATGACATTTTTCATATAAGTTTACTACATTTACATCTTCAATGAAAAATGACATTTCAACTTATATTTTAAATTTGCAGTTCTTTGTAAGGCTTTTTTCCTTTGGAAACAAGGTTCTCTAATGTTGATATTATTATTTCTCTTTTTTTTTGTATTATTTACTTAGAGAGAGAACATAAGTGGTTAATAGAACTGTTTTTTCCCACATTTTTACTGATTTTCTTTAAAGTATTTTTTAATTAATCAATTTTAATAGAATTTTAAATTTACAGAAAAAATGAACAGAATTTATAAAGTTTCTATAAATTCTATCTACATACTCTTTAATCAGTTTATCCAATTAATAATTTTCATTCATGTGCTACATTTGTCACAGTTGATGAAAAAATATTGATACATTATGAAGTAAAGTGTAGTTTCAACTAGGGATTATTTTCTATGTTGTATAGTTCTGTGAGTATTCTCTAATGCATAATGCCATGAATCCATCATTACATTGTCATAGAGACTACTTTTATCACACCCCAAATTCCTTGTTTTTCACCTAGTCATCCCTCTTCTATTTCTTTCCAGATCCCTGTTAAACACTTTTATTTTCTACTGTCTTTTCAGTGTTTTCTTTTTTTTTTCCTTTTCAAGAATGAAACATATTTGTTATCAGCTAGTATGCACACTTCTTTTTCAGACTGGCTTCTTTATGTTCACATTTTTTAAAATTCCTCCATGTCTTTCATGGCTGGTTGTTCATTTTTTATTGCTAAATAATATATTTCATTGTGTGAGTGTAACACATTTTATTAATTCACCTCTTTAAGGACAGCTTGCTCATTTCCAAGTTTGTTCAAGTATAAATAAGCTTCTATAAACATTCATGTGAAGATTTCTATGTATATGTTTTCAAATCATTTGTTGAAATATTTAGAGAAATTAATTGTTGTATGAAAAGACTGTGTATTAATTTGTAGATAACTATAAATCAGTCCTCCAAAGGAGCTTACCCTTTTTTATTTACACCACTAAATAATAAGAGTTCTCATTATTCTACATCCTAACCAGTATTTTTTATTGTTGGAATTTAGAATTGTAGCTATTTAATAAGTGTGTAATTGTATTTTACTGTTATTTTAATTTGTAACATCCTAATAAAGGGAGCAACATTTTATATATATTTTTGTGATTTGTACATATTTTTTGGTGAGAAATTGTTTAGAAATTTTGGTAACTGGGACCACACCTATGGAGCATATTGCAAGGGTATAAGTTAAATCTATCAAGTATTGAACACAAATGTCTTAACATTGATTATGTAAATGAGGTGAAAGCTATGTTAATTAGTAGGATGTAAGCACTCCAATTTGTATAAATAATCAACACACTGAATCCCACAAAGGCATAAATGTATTCATGATCTATGTATATATGACTTAAAAATAATAAAAAAAAAAAGTTCAAGGGAATCCTGCAAGATGATAAAAATAGACATTAGACAGAAAGTTGATGCCATATGAAGAAATAAAGAAAAACACAGAAATTTTGGCAACTATTTAATTTGTTTTTAGGTTTTCTTATTGTTAAATTCTAATAGTTATTTATGTGAGGGAGGCAATATGGTTGACTAAAGGCAGTTTTCATCAGACAGTCTTGGCCAAAGGAGGAAAATTGGACTGAAGTGAACTTGGAACAGTTGACGTTAGGTGGTTGATCAGAGAGAGAAGTACTTTAGGTGTTCAGCAACCCCACAGTTACAAACTGCAAGGCCAAATAAGAGAAAGTAGAAGCAAGAGAGAAAAAGAGAGTTACAGAGTGGACCAGACTCAAAGAAGACCAGAGTTGAATAGAAAGGTAAGAAGGACCCCTTCCTAACTCAAAGGATGTATGTGATCAATGATTCAGGGGAACTCTTACTGAGGCAAGAAAGTAAAAGCAGAACTAAAAGAATCTATCCTAGCCACCCTATGTAGGGCTCATCCAAACCACAGGCGTTTCTGCTGTCTGCGTGTTTCTCCTGGACATACGCAGGGCCTAGATTGTAACCTAGTAACTTCCTTGGGTTTCTGTTGCTTTGGGGGCAGGTGGTCTGACCTGTCTCAAAGACCCGGGTGAATCTGACCTTTCCCCTTGAGCCTGGGACCTTGAGGATGATGTTATGTCTCTCCATCTTATGACTCTCACATGCACTCCCACCCTGAAAGGTGGATAAAATAGAGGCAAGAGATTGAGTCAGGGTCTCAGTTTTGGCAAACACGCTGGTGTTCTGAGTACCCCTGAATGAATAAACCCACTTCCTCTAATCAACTGGTGCCTGGACTCTTTTGTCTGTGTTGGTTTACTGCTACATTTCTTGGTTCCCTGACCAGGAAGCGAGGTTTGGTGGAAAAATCGTGCAGCCAGATTCTTTGGTTCTGCCTGCGCCACAGATCACCCCATGAGGAACTCCTGCTGGTCTGGCCATGTGGTCTTCAGAGTGCTCCTGGGACAAATTCTCTCAGAGAAACGTCTGGTTGAGACTCAGCTGGCAAGGTCCCTGGGGTGGGTCATTGCAAAGGCTGAGCACCAGAGAGGAATGGGTAACAGGTGGCACCAGGACATTCAGAGTAAGGTAGGATTGTTGTTGTGTGTTCCTTGGAGCTTCTGATTCGATGACGCAGGGGAAAGAACTGCAAACAGAATGAATCTTCAAGGGAGACCGGGACTCGCTCTGGTAGGCGGCCCCACTAAACTTTACTGATTATCTTTTATACTTTCCAACATTTAGTAAGAATTTAACACATTTACAAAGAAGTCAAGTAACATGAGGAAGCAACCATTTGAGATTACAATTTAGTGTGAAGGTTGAGAAATGCATACACAATTGATTTTGTTTAGAGTAAAACATTCTGGAGCCTGGCTCTCGGTCCTCGATTGCCCAAGGTAAAGTTACACCTTATAATGCTAATGAAGGAGGAATGCAGAGAATAGAACCCAATGCTCCAAAACCGGTCTTTCCATCCTCCAGCTCATCTC
>NW_003852570.1:117152-162089 GCF_000181295.1 Otolemur garnettii
TTTTTTTTTTTTTTTTAATCATATCCAGAGGATCAGGAGAGTCTGCATTGGCATTCTTAATTTGTGAAATTCTAGTCTCAGCTCCAAATGAAATTAGGACTCAGTGGGGCTCACAATTCTGTAGATCTCCTTTCCCTGAAGCATACAACAGCATTATAAAATATTCTTTGCCTTATTTTCAGTGTAAAAAGATATAGTACACCTGAAAAGGTTATTCAGGTTTCTGAGGTCTCTTTGACCTTCTTCAAGCATCACTTTAATCTTTTCTATCTGACAATTTCACTGAATGTCAAAGAGGATGGCCAGGATATTTTAGGACATGTTCCTACAGTTTGAATAACCCAAAAGAGCTAAATTAATATAACAAGCTGCATTGGAATTTATAAAATTTTGTGCCATATGTACTCAATAGTGTTTTACAGTAATATCTTGATATATGCATGAAATTGTAAAGAAAATTAAGATCACTTTGAGCTCCTTCAGTTTTTGGTTCCTTTTATGGTGTCCCTCACCCTACCACCAAACACACTGAACATCTTGAAGAGCAATTTACAGATACATGTCAGCAAGTAATCCTATGTAGTTATGACATTTCTTCATGCAGAATTATTGATTGGGATGTGTCTGTTGAAAAAGATGTATTTATTTCAAACAAAATACATGTGTCCACATGTGGTACCAAGGAACTTACCTGTTTCAAAATTAACAAGCTTCAATAATTTTATTTAGTTCAACATATCAATTGGTTCAAACAAGCCAAAAGAATGTTGAGTTGAGATGATTAACTGTGACACGTCTATTTTCCAGGCAAGGAAATAATACCACTAGTCTGAGCAAGGATTTACCACGCAGCTTCTAAACAGAATCCAGAGAAATTTCAAACTAGAAGCAAACAAAAACCAAAATAGCCTTATCAAAAATGTTCTATAAAGAAAATCTATCTTCATATAAACATGACCACTTGAAATGGGCTCACTCAATTCACTAGATAAAACATAGCCTCATTTCAAATGCCACCTGGGAATTCTGAGATGGAAATAATTCCCCCTAATGAACATATTGCTATGTATGAATCCTTTGACATGATGGTTAGCTGTCTCTTCCTATTAGGAAAAGTTTGACATTGGGTTACATTTCAGTTTAGTTGAAGAAAGACCCATTGTTGCTTTCAAGTAAATCCTTACATTTTATTATCTGTTTAAAGTGTTGCCTGCCATTTTTAGAATAAACATTTCTGCTTCATTTTAATTTCATAGCATAAGAGAATAATAAAGACAGTGCAGTTATTGGTCACAGCTGTGTTAATGCAATACATGCAACCTTTAGAGTTACATTGTCAAGTCCCCAGAGCCAAGGTTTCTGGTGTTCTCTTATAATCTGGCCACAAGATAAAGAAAATGTTTTATTTAAAATATTCATGCAAATTTCAAAATCTATCTTAAAACAGATCTTTTGAGTAATGAAGATTAACTCAAAAGAACAAATCTGTGCTTCAGAATTGCCAATATGTAACAAGATATTTTTGACATCAAATCATGAAACATGAGACGACTAATTTTGAAATTGCATTTTTACATTTTGACACAGTACAATGTTTCATTGCTGTGATAATTTTAATATTTATTTTTTTCTCAGAATTAAATGTAAATTGGTTATTTTCTCTTGAAAGTATTAACATTTTTATGAAGTTTAACACTCATTGAAAAAAAATCCATCATTGTACATCCCTTTTGAAAAATAGTAATTAAAACTAGAATCTAAGGAATGGTGAGAAAGTATAGACTTAAGAGATTTCCCTAAGACTTTTTCTATGACAAAATTGCTAAAAAAAATTCTCTTTTCATTTTAATATATAGTGTACTGGTGATGCCCTTTATAAAAATAATCACTACTATTGAAAACAGAAATGACAAAATATATATTGCTAGATACGACAATAGCAAATTATCTCACTATATCATCCACTTCAACATCTAGACAAATTTAGCAAATAACAATGAGATCTTACACTTACATTTAGAATATGTTTATTTTTCTACTTACCTACAGGCAGGCTAACATGAATTGAGAAGGCAATCTTTTTTTTTTTTATCATGTCATTGCTATGTACATTAATGCAGTCATGGGGTACAATGTGCTGGTTTTATATACAATTTGAAATATTTTCATCAAACTGGTTAACATTAGCCTTTATGGAATTTTCTTGGTTATTGTGTTAAGACATTTATATTCTACATTTAGTAAGTTTCACATGTACCCTTGTAAGATGCACTGTAGGTGTGGTCCCACCAATTATCCTTCCTCCACCCATCCTCCTCCCTCTCCTCCTCTCCCTTTCCCCTTTCCCCATATTTTGGGGGCTATAATTGGGTTATAGCTTTCATATGAAAACTATAAATTAGTTTCATAGTAAGACTGAGTACATTGTATACTTTTTCTTGAAAGAAGTAAAGAGTGCTTATGGACATTTCTACAAGGAATTAAACTAAAAAAAAAGTTTTGAGACTTTTTTTTAAAGTCTTGCTCTATCTCCCAGCCTAGACAGCAGTAGTTGCTCACAGCTCCTATCAGCCTGATATTCCTGGGCTCAAACATTCCTCCTGCCTTAACCTCTGAGTATCCAGCACTATAGACACATGCCACCATGACCAGCAAATTTTATTTATTTATTTACTTATTTAGTAGAGATGGGTTCTGTCTGGTTTTTCCAGGCTATTCTCAAACTCCTCATCTCAACTGCAAGGGATTCTCCTGCCTCAGCATCCCAAAGTACTGACTACAGGCATGAGAGAAAATAAAGTAAGACTTGAAAAATCTACTTGCAATACTATGAAAAGAAGTAAAGAAGACAAAACTAAGTCTGATATAAGATTAACAGAGTCTGTTTATTTATAAACTTTTGGCCTGGGAATTTACTTGTCTTCACTTTCATTTCAGCAGAGGTTCAAGGAAGTTAGAAAGGATGTTAGATTTATACAGTAAAAAGGAGCAATATTGAGATAGTGTCTGTTTGGCAAGTATTCTTTTAAGGTGAGATATTTTTAAGTGGGAAAGACTTTCAAATACATTTGGTAGTCCCTGTTTGGCTAAAAGGTGACAAGAGAAGACAAAAAAGAAAATTGTCCAATATTGGGGTGGAGGGTTTTCTGTGGATAACCATTTCCTGGAACAAGTGAGGGATTTTTTGTGGAAATGGTTTATAAGAGACACTGACTGGCATAGGAAGTAGCTTCTTAGAGTATTACCTCATCACAAGGCCTTACTTCCACTATGATTGAGAACTGACTAATGTTCTATACCAGTGGCATTCTGAATGTTTTCATACTTTCTGGCAATCATGAAATACACAGTGACTTGCTGAACCAACATACTCACACATACACACAGATACAAATTCATGTGTGTGCAAATACACATTTATAAAACCCCTAGTTCTGATCCCTGTGTTCAAAGAATTGGCTAATAATAAACAACTATTTAAGTTTAATACAGTGATCAAAAGATCTTTTGATGAATCCCAGACCACAAATCATAATGTTATGTGATCACTAGAGCAAATCATATAAACAGAAAAATCTAATGTCAAATATATCATTGTAGTATAGCCTAACTTAAGTATGTCTGTCATACTTGCAACACAGGTGCACCTTATTTTAAGAGTACAGAGGTGAAATAAGAATAGTAATTGGACCTTATGATCTAGACCTTCTGTTATGTCAAATGTGATGAAATGATGATTATTAATGGTTGAAACAAGCACCTTTTAAATTTCTCTAGCTATCTATAGTTAGCTAATATTTTTATCTTCAGTTCAATTTCAGAGATAAATGTGACCTCCACTTTTTATTTGTATAGTTAGGGATGGGCCTGAATAACATCCCACCACTACTACCATATTCTTATTATTGAAAATCCTCTATTACCTTACATATTGTGTTGAGCAACACTGGACAGAGGCTGCTGACTGTATAAAGGGATTTTTAAAATTTATTTTTGAAATTGTGCCTTGGAGATAACAAAGCAGGGATTTATTTCAACAGATATTGAAAGAGATGCAAAAAAGGGAAAATGAAAATGAAATAAGTTCAAGCATACCCCATCCCACTCACATCCACACTCAATCTCAGGATTTAAGACTACTAAGTAGCTCAAGCAGTAAAGAATGATGGTTAAGGATTTGGATCCTAAAGACAAAATTACCTGCATTTAAATTATGGATCTGGTATCTTATTAGCTATACACCCTTGGGCAAGATGTTTAATTACCTGTGCCCCTATAACTCTACTTATAAAATGGAGTTAATGTTAGCAAATATTCTTTATGGTTGTTGTTAGGATAGGTGAATTTATGTATAGTAAATACTTGAAATTATCACTGGCATGTAGTATAGTTGATTCTTTAACAACACAGGTTTAAACTGCATGGAACCACCAATACACATATTTTGTTCTCTTTATGCCACCCCTAAGCTAGCAAGACCAACTTCTCATTTTACTCCTTCTCTTAAGCCTACTCAACATGAAGTTAATGAGGATGAAAATCTGCATGATGATCCACTTACAGTTAATAAATAGTAAATATATGGTATTTTATCTTCCATATTATTTTCTTAATAACATCTTCTTTTCTCTAGTTTATTTTATAGTAAGGATCCAGAGGTCCTTATTCCTGTCATGGTGGCCTGTTATACATTATTCTCTCCTTCTAGATTCTAGATCACACACACATTTCCATGAACCTAAAGATCTATTGCTTCCGGCTTCTTTTGGAATTGTTTCATCAGAATTTTATACTAATTTACTGTTTCTAATTGTCCTGAGTATTCTAGTTACACAAATGCTTGCTTACTGGATTCACACACATAAAAAGAATGGTTAAATTATTGAGAGATAAGCACGAACTAGCTGAATCAAAGATGCTTCTCCAGTAAGGCACAGGTTTCTATCTTGCCCTGCAACTATTTCTGTACCTTCTCTCTTCCTTTCTTTTTTTTTTTTTTAAGTTTTAGATTAAATGGGGGGGGTGCGTATGATTAGGTTAATAGTTTGTTTTTTTTTCCTAGGGTTAGTCTGAGTTGTAGAGTTATTTTTCACTTGGGAATTGTGTAATAGATGCATGCAATGTACCTGTTGGTAGGGAATTTACCCATTCCCTTTCCTCTCTACTCCCATACTTAAGTTTCATCAAGTTTTTTCTTGCATGTGAGCATATAGGAGTTAATCTACTAGTTCCATTTTAGCCCTGAATACATCCTGGTGTTTGTTTTCTCCTTTCTTGTGATCCTTAGCTTAGAATGGTCTCCAATTCCATCCCAGCTATTATAAAAGATACAAAATTTGCATTTTTTTTGGTTTACTAGTAATCCATGGTATGCGTATACCACCATTTTTTAATCCATGAATGGATTGATAGTTGTTTGCACATCTTTGCATTTGTTAGTTGTGCTGCTGTATACACCCGAGTGCAGATGTTTTATGATAAAATGGGGTTTTTTTGTTTGTTTATTTGTTTGGGGTAAATAACTAATATTGTGAATCCAGGATCAAATGGTAAGTCTACTTTTAGTTTTTTGAGGACTCTCCATAGTACTTTCTATTCTAGTTTGCCCTACTGGCAGTGTATGAGTATTCCTTTCTTTCCACATCCATACCAGCATTTGTTGCTTTGGAACCTTATAATGTGGGCCATCTAGAGATGAAACCAATCTCACATTGTCTCTTGCTTACTCTCCTGAAGATCCTATCAAATGTTTCATCTCTTCTGACATTAGAGCTACTCAGTGACTAACAATGATCATATGCACTTATTTTCAATTTTTACTCAGTGCCCCTGGAGTATAAGATACCACAGAAAGGCTGTCAGTCTAGATGTAAAGAACCCATGAATCCTTGCATCTCAGAGCTCCAAATTCAATAGGATGATGTTTGTTTAAGTGCTTTACCACTTCCCTGGGTTTCCCTTGCTATTCCTAGCCAGAATCTCAGAGAAAGTAAAAGGCTGAGACAAAAAGAGGGGGAAAATAGCTGTGGAGAATTTAAACTTTTCTAAAAGAATCCCTAGAAATATGGCAAAAGGGATATTAAGGTGCTATTTCAGTCACATACTCTGTTGTTAGGCTGCCACTGACCATCTGTGATGGAGAGAAAGCCAGGTTTTCTTTCATTTCTCCTATAGCACTGTTGATAAATAATTTCTAGAAGTCATGAAAGCAGAAAAGGATGCATGGATGGATACATTGGGAAAGGAAAAAAGAAACATCCATTTAAATGGTAAAGCATAACATTTCCACAAAATTACTACGGGGGAAGAGGGAGGTCCACTTTTTTACATGTTTGCTGATACCTCTGTAATGTGTCTTAGATGCTTTAGCACTTTGACAATTACACTAAGGAGCTAGAGTAGGATTTAATGAAATGCTTCTATTAAGATGAACTATAAATTAACAAACAAACAAAACCCCAAAACACTAAGAACAGCCTGAGAATAAAAGAGGGGTTGTGTTTTATGGATAAGAGTCCTTGGATTATTTTTATCTGACTAAATAACACAGTTCTGGGACTTAAGAGTTGGCCTATTGCTCAAAGCTTCATTCATATCACCTTCCATAAATTTATACCTTTAGATTAAGAACTGCACTTTGTTGTGTGCTAAATCCAATTGCTGACTACAAGTAGACCTAGGTTCTGCTCTTCATTAAGCCACATAAAAGATAGGATTCCAGGTTACTTTACCATTCTAAATTTGCTTTTCTTTATAAGTAGAATGGGGCTAATTATATAGTTAGTTCAGTGTTGCCTGGGGAATTCATCTCTTATATATATTAAGAGCTTAGTAAAATATATGTAACATAACAGATGTTCATGTTAAGGCATTTCTTTCCCTCCTTTCCCTTATTTTCGATCCATTTCTGTGGCTTTAGTGCAAATGTATGACTAAAAACTGGTTTCAAAATGTGGAAAATATCCCAGGACTAAGGTTAGAAAGGTTGAAAGGATAGAAGACATTTCAGAATTTTTCCAAGGGGCTACTTGTTGGGGGGCCTAACATAGCCAAACATGAACCAGACTAAGCTTAGGTATGACATCACAGTCAAACATTCCACACAGGGGGGTGGGGACAAGATGGCCAACAGGTACCAGCCTCCGAAAAAAGCTCCCATTCAGAGGGAAGGCTAAAGTCCAGAAAACACACAATAAAGTTGAAGACTAGGAGCCCAGCCAAGAGAGAAGAGTCATACCTGCAGAACAATTCTGCTGAGGCAAGCTGCAACTCCTGGAGTGCAACTTACAGATGTGTGGAGCATCTCAAAGGAAGAGTGTCCATCCCCTCCCCCAAGAGAGCTGTGTTTTTGTCTTTGTTTTTGTTTTCTCTTCGTCTGCTCCTGTAAGCTTCCTACAGGTGAGAGATGAACTTAGGACCTATTATCTTACCCCATGTGTGAGTGCTACAGGCAGTGGGGTCTACTCCCCTAGAGAGACACTGCTGAGACTCCGAATACCCTCTCACCAGGGAAAAAAATCGAACTAAATTTTCCACTGCCATTTTGAATATCCATCCACCCTTCCCCCCTTGCCTGAAGAGACAGTGAGAGGAGGGCCAAGAGTAGCATCCCCCCACCCACAGGACCAAGTGCACTGTACCAGCCCTGCAGGCGTACATTCCCCACATGGCTGCTGCTATTACCCTGCCCCCCAGTTGCCCCAGTGGGGCTGAACCAGGACAGATCTGGCTGCGCACATGCCCCATGCCACTGCTGCCGTTCCCCCACCCCCTAGTTGCCCTGGTGGGTCTGAACTAGGACTGATATGGTCACTGTCATTCCCCTGCCCCCCCATCACCCCAGTGGGGCTGAACTAGGACTCATCCAGGTGTGCATGTTCCCCACAGAGCCACTGTCATTCCCTTGTCCCCCAGTCACCCTGGCAGGTCCAAATTAGGACTGAACTGGCTGCTGCCATTCTCTTGCACTTTGATTGCCGCAGGGGGGCTGAACTAGGACTGATCCACTTGCTGCCATTCTCCTGCTCCTGAGTCGCCCCAGCAGGGACTAACAAGGACTGATCCTGGAACTTCCGTTTCCCTGACCCCCACCCCTGTCGCCCCGGAGGGGCCAACCTAGAACTGATCCAGCCACTAATGTTCTCCTGCCCCCCGGTCAATGCAGTACCTGAGAACTGGGAGAAGATGACAGACACGCCCCGTCTCTCTGGGCAACCAGAATAAGCAGGCATCTTCTGTGGTGGCAGCCACTGACTGAATGGTTCTGATAAGGTCTTGAAACAGTGTAAACTCTGCATTGGGCAGAATCAGCAGAAAAACTCTGGCAACTTGAATAGCCAGAGTAGGTCAACACCCTCAAGGAAAATGGGGCAGATGCAATTGAAGACCCTATCCATAAACAGATGGCTGAGATGTCAGAAATCAAGTGCAGAATTTAGATAGCAAATTAGATTAACAAAATGGAAAAAAGGAGGGAATTGGAATTTCAAGAAATTATTCAAAAGATATCACAAGAAATTATTCAACAGATGTCTCAAGAATTCAATGATTTCAAAGATAAAATGATCAAAGATTTTGAAACATTGAGGCAAGAGTTTGCAGCTCTCAAAGATCTGAAAAATATGGTAGAATCCCTCAGAAACAGAATGGAACAGGCGGAAGAAAGGATCTCCGAGACTGAAGACAAAGGTTTTGAATGAGCCCAAGAGCTCAAACATGAAAAGAAATGGAGAGCAAAAACAGATCTTTCTCTCAGAGAGCTCTGAGATAATGCAAAGAAAACTAATATTCGCCTTATAGGAATCCCTGAAGGTGATGAAGTTGCTTCACAAAACACAGAGGCTCTTCTTCATGAAATTATGAAAGACAACTTTCCAGATATGGAAAGAGATTCTGAAATTCAGATAGCAAATAGTTTCAGAACCCCAGCACGACTCAACCCAAACAAGACATACCCCAGGCACATCATAATCAACTTCATTAAAGTTAATATGAAAGAGAAAATTCTGAAAGCAGTTAGATGTAAGGAAACCATAACCTACTAGGGGAAGAGTATTAGAATGACTGTAGACCTCTCTGCTGAAACCTTTTAGGCTAGAAGAGAATGGTCATCGACTTTTAATCTCCTAAAACAAAATAACTTTCAACCCAGGATCCTATATCTAGCTAAACTGAATTTCATCTATGATGGAGAAATTAAATACTTTAATGACATTTACCTGTTGAAGAAATTTGCCATAACTAAACTAGATCTCCAGGAAATTCTCAAACCTCTTCTCTAAAATGACCACTGCAATCCTCCACCATAAAAGGAAACTCACTCAGAAACTTTTGATCAAATTCCAACTTCCACATTGGGGAAAGGATCAAAAATGTCTACTGGACTTTTGAGCAACTTGATGCCCAATATTTCACCAGGCTTATCAATAATTTTAATCAATGTGAATGGCTTAAATTGTCCTCTAAGGAGGCACAGACTGGCTGATTGGAAAAAAGCAGGTATTGCAATTTTATTCGTAGATACAATAGGTTTTAAACCAACAAAAGTAAGCAAGGATAAGGATGGCCATTTTATATTTGTTAAGGGTAATACTCAATATGATGAGATCTCAATTATCAATATTTATGCACCCATCCAGAATGCGCCTTAATTTATAAGAGATACTCTAACAGGCATGAGCAACTTGATCTCTCCCAGCTCCATCACAGTCAGAAATTTTAACACTACTTTGGCAGTGTTGGACAGATCTTCCAATAAGTAGCTTAGCAAAGAAATTTTAGATTTAAATTTAGCTATTCAACTTTTGGACCTGAAAGACATCTACAGAACATTTCATCCTAAAAAAACTGAATACACATTTTTCTCATCAGTCCATGGAACATATTCCAAAACTGATCACAGCTTAGGTCATAAGTCTAACCTCAGTAAATTTAAAAGAATAGAAATTATTCCTTGCATCTTCTCAGACCATCATGGAATAAAAGTTCAACTCAGTAACAACAGGAATTTGCAGTCTCATACAAAAACATGGAAGCTAAATAATCTAATGCTGAATGAAAGATGGGTCAGAGACGAGATCAAGAAGGAAATTATCAAATTTTTAGAACAAAATGATAATGGAGACATGAGTTATTAGAACCTCTGGGATACCGCAAAGGTAGTTCTAAGAGGAAAATTTATAGCATTGCAAGCCTTCCTCCAGAGAACAGAAAAAGAGGAAGTTAAGAACTTAATGTGACAGCTAAAGCAACTAGAAAAGGAAGAACAATCCAATCCCAAATCCAGCAGAAGAAAAGAAACAACCAAAATTAGAGCAGAATTAAATGAAATTCAAAACAAAAGAATTATACAAATCAAAAGGTTGGTTTTTTGAAAAGGCCAATGAAATAGATAAACCTTTGGCCAACCTAACCAAGAAAAAAAAGAGTAAAATCTCTAATCTTGTCAAACAGAAACAGAAAAAATGAAATAACAACAGACCTCTTAGAAATAAAAAAAAATCCTTAATGAATATTACAAGAAATTTTATTCTCAGAAATATAAAAGTCTGAAGGAAATTGACCAATACTTAGAAGCACGTCACCTCCCAAGACTTAGCCAGAATGAAGTGGAAATGTTGAACAGGCCTACATCAAGTTCTGAAATAGCATCAACTATACAAAATCACCCTAAAAAGAAAATCCTGGGTACAGATGGCTTCACGTCAGAATTCTAACACATCTTTAAAGAGGAACTAGTACCTATATTACTTAACCTTTTCCAAAATATAGAAAAAGAAGGATATAACCCAACACGTCCTACTAAGCAAATATCACTTTGATACTCAAACCACAAAAGACTCAACAAGAAAAGAAAATTATAAACCAATATCACTAATGAATATTCTTGCGAAAATATTCAAGAAGATCCTAACCAACAGAATCCAGCAGCACATCAAACAAATTACACACCATGACCAAGTGGGTTTTATCCCAGGATCTCAAGGATGGTTCAACATTCATAAATCTATAAATATAATTCTTCACATAAACAAATTAAAAAACAAAGACCATATGATTCTCTCAATTGATGCAGAAAAAGCTTTTGATAATATCCAGCATCTCTTATGATCAGAACACTTAAGAAAATTGGTATAGAAGGGACATTTCTCAAATTGATAGAGGCCATCTGCAGCAAACTCATGGCCAATATTGTATTGAATGGAATTAAATTCAAATCATTTCCACTCAGATCAGGAACCAGGCAAGGTTGTCCATTGTATCCACTGCTCTTTAGTATTGTAATGAAAGTTTTAGCCATCACAATTAGGGAAGAAAAAGCAATTAGGGGCATCCATATAGGGTCAGAAAAGAGTAATCTTTCACTTCACAGATAATGTGATTGTATATCTGGAAAAACCAGGGATTCTACTACAAAACTCCTAGAAGTGATCAAGGAATATAGCAGCATCTCAGGTTACAAAATCAATACTCATAAATCTGTAGCCTTTATATATACCAACAGCAACCAAGCTGAAAAATCAGTCAAGGACTCTGTTCTGTTCACAGTAGTGCCAAAGAAGATGAAATATTTACCTAAGTTTACCTAACAAAGGACACGAAAGATCTCTATAAAGAGAACTATGAAACTCTAAGAAAAGAAATAGCTGAAAATGTTAACAAATGGAAAAACATACCATGCTAATGCCTGGGAAGAATCAACATTGTTAATATGCCCATATTACCCAAAGCAATATATAATTTTAATACAATCCCCATTAAAGCTCCACCGTCATATTTTTAAAAACCTAGAAAAAATAATATTTCATTTTATATGGAATCAGAAAAAAAACCTCAAGTAGCAAAGACATTACTCAGCAATTAAAAACAAAGCAGGAGGAATCACACTACCAGACCTCAGATTATACTGTAATTTGATAGTGATTAAAACAGCATGGTACTGGCACAAAAATTGAGAAGTAGATGTATGGAATACAATAGAGAGCCAACAGATGAATCCAGCTACTTACCATTACCTGATCTTTGACAAGCCAATTAAAACATTGAGTGGGGAAAAGATTCCCTATTTAACAAATGGTGCTGGGCAAACTCGCTGGCAACCTGTAGAAGACTAAAACTGGACCTATACCTTTCACCATTAACTAAGATAGATTCTCACTGGATTAAAGATTTAACCTTAAGATATGAAACCATAAAAATACTAGAAGTGTAAGGAAAACACTTGAAGAAATCCGCCTAGGCTAAAATTTTATGAGGAGGACCCCCCCAGGTAATTGAAGCAACATCAAAAATACATTACTGGGACCTGATGAAACTAAAGAGCTTCTGCACAGCCAAGAACACAGTAAGTAAAGCAAGCAGACAGCCCTCAGAATGGGAGAAGATATTTGCAGGTGTTGTCTCTGACAAAGGTTTAATAACCAGAATCCATAGAAAATTCAAACATATTAGGAAGAAGAGAACGAGTGATCCCATCGCAGGGTGGGGAGTGACTTGAAGAGAAATTTCTCTAAAGAAGATAGGCGCATGGCCTACAGATATATGAAAAAAAGCTCACCATCCTTAATCATTAGAGAAATGCAAATTAAAACTACTTTGAGATACCACCTAACTCTAGTAAGATTAGCCCATATCACAATTCCAAAACCAGAGATGCTGGTGTGGATGTGGAGAATAAGGGAACACTTCTACACTTCTGCTGGGAATGCAAATTAATGCGTTACTTTTGGAAAGAGATCTGGAGAACACTTAGAGAACTAAAAATTGGCCTGCCATTTGATCCTGCAATTCCTTTATTAGGTATATATCCAGAAGACCAAAACCCACATTACAACAAAGATATTTGTATCAGAATGTTTATTGCAGCCCAATTCATTATTGCCAGGTCATATGAAGCCCAAGTGCCCATTGATCCACGAATGGATCAATATAGTGTGGTATATGTACACCATGGAATACTGTGCAGCCATATAGAACGATGTATACTTTACCTCCTTCATGTTTACATGGATGGAGCTGGAAAATGTTCTTCTTAGCAAAGTATCACTAGAATGGAAGAAAAAGTATACAATGTACAAAACCCTATTATGAAACTTATTTATATCTCTCATATGAAACCTATAACCTAATCATAGCCTAAGAATATGGGGAAGAGGAGGGGAGGGGGCAATAGATGTAGGGAGGGTGATTGGAGTGATCGCTTCTATGGTTCATCTTACAAGGGTACAAGTGAATCTTTCTAAGAGTAGAATATAAACATGTTAACACAATAACTAGGAAAATGACATAAAGGCTATGTTAACCAGTTTGATGAAAATATTTCAAATTGTATATGAAAACACCACACTGTACCCTATGATTGCATTAATGTACACAGCTATCATTTAATAAAAAAAAGAAAATTAAAAAAAATAAAAAACATCTCACATAGTTTGAATTGTCTGACACACCTTGCTCAGAAATCTCCAGGATATTTTATCATTCTTGTTTTAAACCTGTCTTCATTTATAAAGCCCTAGAGAATATGCAAGCATACAACTTACTTTTACATGTAGTCTTAGATGTTCCCAATAAACTTGTGAAGATGATGCATCCAATAACTGTTTATATAGGGAAAAATTGTTCCAACATGAGGAAGTACAGAAAGACTGTGTGAGTAATAGAATGAATTTAGCCACTGAACAGCAGGGATATGGTCTCATAAATGCATTGTCAGGTAATTTTGTAGTGAAGCAAATGACGTAGTGTACTCACAAAAACCATGTGGTATAGCGAACTACACACCCAGACTATATTTTATAGCCTCTTTCTTTTAGGCTACAAACCTGTGCAGACTGTTACTGTACTGAATACTGTAGGCAATTAGAACATAATGTTGCCTAGGTTTTATAAGACTACTGTGTGCCTATACACCTCCAATTCCATCTGGCCTAAAACATTTAATTAGCCATAAGCCTTTTGGCTAAGTAGTCCTCTTTACCACAAGGGTCACACCAAGGGCCTGGGTGTACCTGGGGCAGGAAGCCACACCACACCAGCAACAAGGAGACAAAATAAGAGTTCCGACATGTATGCTACCTCTGGCAGGTCTTGGCCAAAAGGGAAGAATTGTAAACTAAAATAAATTCTTTTGTTTTTAATTGTTGGGGATTCATTGTGGTACAAAGAACCAGTTTATACTGATTGCATTTGTTAGGTAAAGTCCCTCTTACGATTGTGTCCTAAAATAAAATCTTAAACTCACCTCAGCTGACTGAATGGACCCCCTCTTGGCCAAGGTCATGCCCTAAAACTGTGTTGCTGGTCATGACAAGGGAGGTCATATATGCCTTACCATGCACCCATCCCTTCTTGTAGATATCCTTTGTAACTTATTAACATGCCTAAGGCTATGTTAGACAAACCTGCAGGTCCTCAATTTACATAACAAATATCTAGAGTTTGGGTATAAGACCAGTGGCTTTTCTCTGATTAACATAATTCCTCAACCCCAAACCATTAGAAAAAAAAACATGATTTCTTCATCAATTATAAACTCTAATCCCCTACTCTGAAATGTCCCATCTTTGAGGGGAAAGCAAATATAAATCCTCCATGCTTCGACTTATGTCTTTACATGTAATCCCTGTCTCCCTGAAATGTATGAAACCAAACTGAACCATAGTGAGTCTACTTGCTCAAGTCTTTTTGGATGTGCTGCTGGGCTGTGGTCTTCAAATTTGGCTCAAAATATACCAAGTTAAGTTATTTTATAAAGTTTGACTTCTTTTCCGCTGACACTATACATTATCTCATGTAATCTTGTGGGAAAATCAACATCAGTGGTTAAGTGGTTTGTTGATTGTTTGTTTAAGTAGAGCACACACTTGAAGTCATTTCTTCTGGCTATAATTCCAAAGTTTTAGCCATTAAATTTTACTCTTTTTATGGAAAACCTTTACTTCTGTCTGTTAGTAACAATTATATTTCAAATGTGTTAGTAAAAACATCCCTGAAAACATTATGCCATGTCATACTTTCTTAAATAGGTAATCTAAAAGAGTGTCTTCTAAAACATATAAAGCAGCTATACATTTTACTCTTTAACTGGATATTGGAAGGATTTGAAGGACAAGGTCAAGGGAGAAACAGTGAACAATTTATTCAGTTAATTTGGTTGTTAAGGCACTAGGATCTTTCACTATGTCTTTGAAAATCATATGCCTTTTTCTTTATTTTTTGAGATGGAGTCTTACTATGTTACCCTCAGTAGAGTAACATTGTGTCACAACACACAGCAACCTCAAACTCTTGAGCATAAGCAATTCTCTTGCCTCAGCCTCTCAAGTATCTAGGACTACAGGAGCCTGCCACAATGCCTGGCTATCTTTAAGTTTTTTTACTAAATCATAGCTGTGTACATTAATGCTTTTTTTATTATTAAATCATAACTGTCTACAAGCCAGGCTATTTTTTTGTTGTAGTTGCTATTGTTCTTTGGCAGGCCTGGGCTGGGTTCAAACCAGCCAGCCCTGGTGTATATGGCTGGTGCCCTAGTCACTGATCGACAAGCACCAAGCCACGAAAATCATATGCTTTGAGTGAACAAAAACAGGTGCTGAATATAGCCTTTGTTTGAAGAGTTTTTTTTTTTTTTCCTGAAGGACAAAATATTTTTACAGAATCTTCAAATCATTTCAGCAGTCAAATAGAGAAATGTCATAGTTTACAGATAAATCCACAAGACAAGACACTGTATTATATACCTGTGGGGATCATTTTCCTGGAAAATCTCCAGTGGCATTTAACAGAAAACTATTCCAAGAAACTGTAAGCCAATCTGTCCACCACTCTTTACGTCAGCTTTCACATCTATACAATGAAGAATGGATTTCACTAAATAATACTTTACAGAGTCCTATGAGCTCTGATATTCTGTAGTTCTTTGAAACTCAAGCAACTTTGGATTACTAAAGACTTTTTGATGGTTATAAAAACTACCCAGAATTTATACTCATCATATTTCAATCTGAAAATTCAGAAGAGGAGAAAGAGAAGAGTTCTCTTTGGCCTAGGCAGAGGTGTTGTTAACCTTGAATCAGTTCAGCCCTGAAATTTAATGGGTAGCACCTGGACTTCAAATCAAGCCTGGCAGTCTTTCCCTGACTCTTACTAATTCTGTACAAGCCACCCTGGCTTTTCTTCTTTGATGTTAGTGAGCAAAAAATTGAGCTGACTTAAATTGTAGCTATAATAAAGGAAAAAGAATGAATGTATTGTTACTGAATGAAGAGGGTCTGGAAGCTTATCATTGTTCAGCCACTATGTAGTGACAGGAATTAGGTCTAATAAACTTTAATATCAGAAGGCCAGCAATTCTGGAGAAGAGCAATAGTAGTCTCTCAAAGAGTATTCTGCCTCATTTACAATTTTAATAATTTTTATAATTAAATATAAGGAAAGAAACTGAGGAAATTTAACTTTATCTGACAGAAAATAACATCAGAATAGTCTTCACTATAACTATGTAAATTGTTTAAACAACATAAAAGTAACCTTCACTTTAACAATATAGTAATGAAAGTGACGTTTAACAAAATATTTAAGAGAATTATCAAAGAAAACAATATATTAAAGTAACTTTTGTTCTAATTATATCACAATATTTGTTGTTTATTTGTGACTACCTCCCAAAGTCTTTTGAGATAAACATGTTCGTAATAATGGTGAAATCTTACCTAGATAAGCATATGGGTATGTGGGAAAGAATGTGAGCCAAGTAGATTGGGTCAGCTGTAGTATTTCAGCTTAGCTTCTCAGACTCCATTTTGTAGGCTGCTTTCTGCCTTCAGTATAAGAATGAGCAGAATCTTCTCAATTATAATTTTTTTAATAGTAGGTACTTATTACAGTTAGACTTAGCTATATGTAAAATTAATTTCATAGTTTACAGCTCCTTGTTCTTCTTTTGAGAAAGTAAGGTTTCTGATGGGTGGATGAGGTTTCATATATTTTTAGTAGAAGTCATCTTCCACACAGAAGTGGTGTGGATCAATATCAAAGAATTCAAGTAAGAGTAAAAGCAAATCATAATTTGTTGACCTCACCTCACTAGCCAGCTAATCTAAAGATAAGTCATATTTCATTTTAAAATACTGATAAGGACATTATTTTGTTCTTCTGTAACCTCCTCAATTTCAATATCCACGCATAATATGATGTTAGTATCTTTATGGGTATTAAAGACCTGCCCTTTTCTAAAAGACTTAGCATTTACTTTAGCTATTGTTAGAAATACACATTAATGCAAATGTATCTTTGAAAACATTTTGTACTTGGAATCACACTCAAAATAGCTGAAAGTAATCTTGTGATTTCATTAATTCTTTTCCCTTTAAGTCTTCTATAAACAAAGAAAAAGAAAAAGAAAAGTCCTGACTCAAAGCAGATAGAGCGGTCAAGGATTACTCACAAAGGTGAGCTGAATTGAGCTGATTAGTTGTTAAGTGCTTACAGCTGTTAGGTTTAATGTTGAGGAAATTGTAGAAGATTAGCCACATTCCCCACAAAACCTTCACTGGGGAAAATTTGGAGCAAATATTTTAAAGGAAACAGAATTTTAATTAGAATTATTGTTCTTAGATTTGCACAGCAAAATAAAGGAAAAATGAGAACAAAAAATACAAACTACCTAAGACTTCTTAAATTGACAAATGTAATAGGATAATTTCAACAGCCTCTTGAAAGCAAATTTATGATGGGAAGTAATTCAAACATTTTAAAGTATGTTTAACACAATGTAAAGTTGCTTTGTGAAATTTCTAACATTTTTTCCTCTCAAATATTGGTCATAGTTTGAAATTTAAAACATTTAATTGAAAGTTTAAATCTTGCATATTTTGTACAGGGAGATTGAGGCTTCCTAAAGAAGTGAAAGATAGATTTCCGCCTGTGGCAGATAACCTAGAGCAGTGGTTCTTAGCCTGTGGGCCATGACCCACAGGAACAGTATTAAAGGGCCACAGCATTAGGAAAGTTGAGAACCACTGACCTAGAGAATATCATCAGTTTAATGTTATATCTATAAATAATGTGGATGTGTAAGTTGAAAAGTAGCAATTTGCAGGCAAAATGGGGAACAAAGACCCCATTTTTGGTAAGGGGAAAATAAAAAAGTAAGCTGAGCAAGTCAGAACAAAGAGAAGTCAGATAGTTTACCTTTAAACTACCTGCTGGTAAATTTCTTATCTGAGCAAGTTTCCTGCTTTTCCTAGCAGCCTGGTCTATAGGGTATACAGTTTGCAATCACCCCTGCTGGATCTGTAAACACTCTGAAGGAATACTGACCACAGAGGAAGTTGTGTGCAAGGCCTAGCAAGAAACATTCATTAGGCCATCCCCTGACTAGTTAACAGCAAATATCCATAGTGGAGATTTGTATTTGGCTGGGGCAGAGATCAAGGGAATAGCTTGAGCCCTAAAATGTGGGTAGGAGGGCTTATATCCCTTATCAAAGAGGAAGAATTCTGGTGGTGGTGATAAGAAGAAAATTCCTCTTTTTCACTGAGTCTTCCGAGGAGATTGAATCCAGTGGTGTTTTACTCTGCAGTGAACTAACTGGGATTAACACCTCCCTAGGAATCTCTATGTGTGACCATAGACAAGAGGCTACCCCCACACAGAGCTTAGACCCTTAAAGTTAATGATTATAGAAACAATAGAAGCTGATATGCTTACTCAGAGAAACTGCTAATGTCTTTGTTCCCTTCCTCAGCTTACCCTCTGGATTAATTAGCAAATAGCCTTCAATAAAAGCAGAGTGGAAATAACACTCAGGGCCACCCGCTGGAACCCCACAAAAGGGCAGTGGTCCTCATGTGTTCCCACTTTTGAAAATTCTATTCTGTATGTGTCTTGTCTGTTTGTCTCTTACTGTTTCTAACTTCACATTTCTTCAGTTGGTCACCACCAGATCCATAGGTCTTGGACATAGTCAGGACCCTGACCATTAGTAAAACTCTCTGTGTTTCCTTGGGTGACTGTGAGTATTAAATAAGCTAATTTATAAAAATATTTAACCAAGTGTCTGGCACAGAGTAGCTGCTATATAAGTTTTTGCTGTTATTATTATTTTTCTTGACCATCTTTTTTTTTTTTTTTTTTGTAGTTTTTGGCTGGGTTTGAACTTGCCACCTCTGTTATATGGGGCCAGCACCCTACTCCTTTGAGCCATAGGCGCCACCCCATTATTATTATTTTTCTCTCTCCTTTGAGGATCAATTTAGCACCCATCATCTCTAGGAAGTAACATAACATCATGCTGTTCCTTTTGAATTCCTCTCACTTATCATCATTATGAGACTCCTTTGATGTTTAGCTTTATGTCACACTATTACTAGAATTTAATTCACACTATTTTCACATTAAAGTTTAAAAATGAGGATGGATTCTGAGAAATGTGTCTTTAGGCAATTTAATGATTGTTAGAACATCATAAAAGTATTCTTATACAAATATGCATGCTATACCCTACTACACATGTAGGCTATATGGTATACCTTGTTGCTTCTAAGCTACAAACCTATACAGCATGTTATTGTTCTGAATACTCTAGACAACTAGAACTCAATGGTACATATTTGTGTATTTAACTATATATACACATAGAAAAGGTAATGCACAAGGTGGAACAAGGTGGCAGACTAGAGAAATCTCCTTATCAACTACTTGCAGTGAGATAGGAAAGAGGACTTCAGCCACCTCTGGTGGGGAGATCTACTCAGAAACATCACTCAGGGGTACAGTGAAGCAGTAGGAGACTTCTGGAGCCAACAAAGAAGTCTGGAGCTGAGAAAGACTGAAATAAAAGACAAGTGCCTGGTATGGGCAGAGGCCAGTTGGCTGGCCAGCTTTCCTGTGGAGGAGTAGCAACAGGAAAGGGCTATTCTGCAGGTTTTTGATTTTCGGACTGAGATGCTTGATGGAGCAGCAAGTAAACTCAAACAGTGTCCAGTATCTGAGATTTAACACTAGGTTGGTGGGGGGGGGGGTCTCCTGTCGACTTGCTACTAACAGGGTACTGCCATTGGGGAAGACTGTGTATGTGGAAGGAATAGACCACAGGGTCCTAGTACATGACTCACTCTGGCACACCTGAGCTTTAGCAACCACCCTTGAGGTGAGTTGAACAACCCCTGCTCCCCCTGATAAGCCCACTTTGTTGCCAGGGGCACTGTTTTATGTGCCTCCTGAGAAATCTAGTGAGAGATTTAGGGCATCTATTCTGTGGGCACTGAATACTGATTAAGTGAACATGGCTGATTGAGGGCAAATAAGTCAGTAAGACAGAACCCAGTTATCTCTGCAACAAGAGAGTGGCTTTTGACTCCAATCATGTACATCAAAGCCAGTGTGTATTCTCCATCTCCTAACATCACAGTGCCACATGGTGTCCAGGCAATATATTTCAATATGTATATATACACACATATATGTCTGTTATGTTCACTTTATTGGTTTCTTTTTTGAATTTTTGTTTTTAGTTTTGTTTTTCTATTCATTGTTGTTGTTAATTTTTGTTTTCCTTTTTTATTTCCCTTTTGCTTATATTTTTATTTTTCATATTTACTTTCTTAAATAGGAAGAGCAAATGAACATACCCCCTCAAAATAATAACTAAAAGTCCACCACACTTATCATTCATTCTCTCAATAAATATTAAAGCCTTGAATTCCCCATTGAAGAGGCACAAACTGGCCAATTAGATAGAAAAGCACACACAGTGGTGCCCATTGCTCAGTGGATAGGGGGCTGACCACATACACCCAGACTGGCTGGTTCAAACCTAGCACAGGCCAGCTAAACAATGATAACTACAACAAATAAATAGCTGGGTATTGTAGCAGGGGACTGTAGTCCCAGCTACTTGTGAAGCTGAGGCAAGAGAATTGCTTAAGCCCCAGAATTTGAGGTTGTTGTGAGCTGTGATGCCTTGGTACTCTTCCTAGGGCAACATAGTGAGATTCTGTCTTAAAAATAAAAATTAAATTAAAACAACAACAACAAAATAACCATGCCATCCATATGCTGTCTACAGGAAACACAACTAACACTGAAATACAAAACAATACTCATGGTAAAGGGTTGAAAAACATTTCATGGGAATGGAATTTTGAAGAAAGTAAGGGTCACAATCTTATTTTCAGATATAAGTGGTTTTAAACAACTAACCTTAAGAAAGACAATATGGTACTTCATACTTGTCAAGGGAATAATACATAAAGTCTAACCACAACAAATCAAATATGTGAGTGATGGCTATATTAATCAATTTGATGTAAGCATTCCACATTGTATTCCAAATCATCACAAAAGACCCTAATTAAATATTAATTGAAAAAGAGGACATATGAATTCTAAATATTTATGCATCGACTTAAATGTTCCCTGGTTTATGAAGCAGACCTTGATTAGTCTGAGCAATATGATATCCCAACATAATACCTAGGGACTTTAACCCTCCTTTGGCTGAACTGGACAAATCCTCTGAACAGAAACTAAACAAAGATATAACTGACCCTAGGACAAATGGGCTTAATGAACATCTACAGAACACACCATCCCAAAGCTAGGGAATAAATATTCTTTTTATAAGCCCATAGAACATACTCCAAAATACATCATATCTTAAGATTTGAAACGAACTTCAACAAAATAAAAATAAAATGAAACTGTATCTTGTTTCTTTTAATACCACAAAGCAATAAAGATAGAACACCACTCCAAAAAATTATTTTCATCCCCAACAGAGGTATGGAAATGAAACACCCTCCCAACCAAAGAATGCCCTGGTCTGGATGGCTTCACACCGGAATTCTATTAAACCTTCAAAGAGGAGCTTATTCCTATACTGCATAAATTATTCTAAAAACTTGAGGAGGAAGGAATTTTCCCTAACACCTTCTATGAAGCAAATATTACCCTAATATGAAAACCAGGAAAAGACCAAACTAAAAAAGGAGAACTTGAAAAGAATTTCACTAATAAATATAGAAGCAAAAGTTCTCAACAAAATCCTAGCCAATAGACTACAGCTTCTCATCAAAAAAGTCATTCATCACAATCAAGTAGGTTTCATCCCAAGGATGCAAGGATGGCTTAACATACCGAAATCCATAAATGTGATTCACAATATAACAGAAGCAAAAGAAAAGACCATTTGATCCTCTCAATAGATGCAGAAAAATAATTCAATAAAATCCAGCACTCTTTTCTAATTAGCACACTGAAGAGTATAGGTGTAGGTGGCACATTTCTTAAACTCATTGAGTCAGTCATCGAAGCCAACTTTGACAGACTCACAGCTAATATTTTACTGAGTGGAGTAAAACTCAAAGCTTTTCCTCTTAGAACTGGAACCAGACAAGGTGTCCTCTGTCACCATTACTATTCAATATAGTGCTGGAAGTTCTAGCCAATACAATTAGGCAAGACAAGAAAATAAAGGGCATCCGAATGGGACCAGAGGAGATCAAACTCTCCCTTATGCTGATGATATGATCTCATACTTAGAGAACGCTAAAGACTCAACCACAAGACTTTTGGAAGTCATCAAAAAATACAGTAATGTCTCAGGATATAAAATCAATGTCCACAAATCAGTTGCCTTTGTATATGCCAATGATAACCAAGATGAGAGGCTAATTAAGGCCACTTCTCCCTTCACCATAGCCCAAATAAAATGAAATACTTAGGAATATACCTTAAAAATGAGGCGAAGAACCTCTGTAAAGAAAATTATGAAACTCTAAGAAAGGAAATAACAGAGGACATTAGCAAATGGAAGAACATACCATGTTCATGTCTGGGAAGAATCAACATTGTTAAAATGTCTATACTTCCCAGAGCAAATTACCGATTCAATGCCATCCCTATTAAAATACCAACATCCTGCTTTCAAGATTTGGAAAAAAATGATTCTGCATTGTGTATGGAACCAGGAAAAAACCCTGTATAGCTAAGGCATTTCTTATTAATAAAAACAAAGCCAGGGGGCATCACCATACCAGATTTTAGGCTGTATTACAAGGCCATAGTGGTCAAGACAGCATGGTACTGGCACAAAAATAGAGACATAGACATTTGGAATTGAATAGAAAACCAGGAAATGAAACCAGCAACTTACAGCCACCTAATCTTCAATAAACTAAACAAGAGTGTTCACTAGAGGAAAGACTCCCTGTTCAGTAAATGGTGCTGGTAGAATTAGATATCCACATGTAAAAGACTGAAACTGGACTCACATCTTTCTCCATTCACAAAAATTGATTCAAGATGGATAAAGGACTTAAATTTAAGGCATAAAATGATAAAAATCCTCAAAGAAATAATAGGAAAAATAGTGGAAGATATCAACCTGGGGAAAGACTTTATGAGGAAGACTGCCATGGCAATAGCAAAAAGAGCAATAATAAACAAATGAGATTTAATTAAACAGAAAAGCTTTTGTACAGCCAAGGCGACAACAATCAAAGCAAACAGACAACCTACCCAATGGGAAAGGATATTTGCATATTTTAAATAAGACAAAAGCTTAATAACCATGATCTATACAGAACTTCATTTAATCCACAAGAAAAAAAAATCCCATACATCAATGGGGAAGAGAGATGAATAGAATCTTCTCTAAAGACAACAGATGAATGGCTAGCAAACACATGAAAAATGCTTATCATCTCTAATTATTAGAGAAATGCAGATTAAAACCACCGTGAGATATCATCTAACTCCAGCAAGAATGGCCTACATCACAAAATCTCAAAACTGTAGATGCTGGCATGGATGTGAAGAGAAAGGAATACTTTTACACTGCTGGTGGGACTGCAAACTAATACAGCCTTTTTGGAAGGAAGTATAGAAAAATCTCAACGAACTCAGCCTAGACCTCCCATTTGATCCTGTAATTCCATTACTGGGCATCTATCCAGAAGGAAAAAAAAAATCCTTTTGTTACAAAGACACTTGTACTAGGCTATTTATCTCAGCCCAATTTACAATCGTTAAAATGTGGAAACAGCTTAAATGTCCTTCAACCCAGGAATGGATTGGTAAGTTGTAGTATATGTATACTATGGAATATTATTCAGCCATTCAAAAAATGGAGATTTTGCAGCAATTGTACTAACCTGGATGGAGGTGGAACACATTATTCTTAGTGAAGCATCACAGGAATGGAGAAATATGAATCCTATGTATTCAATTTTGAAAAGACGGCAATTAGTGACATGGTGGGGCATCAGGGAAGGGAGACCAGACAGAGAAATAGGGAGGGGATGTGGGAAAGGAAAAGAAGAAAAGAAAAAAGAAAAGAAAAGAAAATAGTGACTAATTCTCACATAAATTGGATTTAATTTTGACCAAAGTACATTACTTAAACATTAATTTTTAATTCAACTTGTTAATATGTTGTTTAAGATATTTCATCCTCATTTATAAGTGAATTATGTTTGTAATTTCCCATTTATAATAATATATTTTCTCCAATTTTAATATCAAGTATATCCATATTAAGTAGAATGATTTTGAAATATTTCTTCTTTTTTTATTGTCTATAGGATTTGGCACAATCTGTTTTTTGAAATTATCTTCTACTTTTATTTATAAATATTAGTTGTCTATTTTTTGAGACATTGGGAAAAAAAAAAAAAAACAATGAGAAGAAGTTAACTGATGACTCCATACTGAACCTAGGAGTCAAAGCATTCTATAATAGACATAACTCTTTTTTTTTTTTTTGAGACGGAGACTCAAGCTATCCCCCTGGATAGAGTGCCATGACATCACAGCTCACAGCAACCTTCAACTCCTGGGCTCAAGTGAGTCTCCTGCCTCAGCCTCCCAATTAGCTGGGACTACAGGCACCCGCCACAATGCCTGGCCATTTTTTTGGTTGCAGCCATCATTGTTGTTTGGTAGGCCTGGGCTGGGGATTCGAACACGCCACCTTAGGTGTATGTGGCTGGCGCCTTAGCCACTTGAGCCACAGGCGCCGAGCCATAACTCTTATTTGACAATGTGAATGTTACTTTCTTCACATTATTATTATTATTATTGCTTAATATTTCGATGCAGCAATCATCTGATTTTTTTTCTGAATGTATTTCTCTTTGTTCATTCTTTATGAGGTTTTTGTTTCTAGTCTTTATCTTAAACATTGTTATTGTTATAAATTTTAAGCCTTTTTAATTTTGTGAAGGCAAAAAATGGAAACCTAATAAACACATGTATATGTAAAAAAATAAAAGAAGAAATTAAACAACCTTACACTGAGTGACAGTTGGGTCAAGGCAGATATAATTATGGAAATTGTTAAATTCTTTGAATATAATAATAATAAAGCTGCAAGCTACTGAAACCAGTGGGATACTGCAACAACAGTTCTAAGAGGGACATTTGTCACATTAGATGTTAACATCTGAAAAACAGAAAGAGAGCACATCAACAAGCTAATGATCCATCTACCAGAAATGAAAAATGAAGAGCAATCTAATACCAAACCTAGCAGTTGAAAAGAAATAATCAAAATTAATTCAGAAATAAATGAAATTGAAAACAAAAGAATCATTCAGAGAATTAATGAAACAAAAAATTGGTTCTTCAAAAAGATAAATAAGATTAATAAGCCTTTTTCTAGAATAACTAGAAGCATAAAAATAAAATATCTAATAACCTTAATCAGAAATGAAGAAGAGAAAATTACAGCAAATATCACAGGGATACAAGAGACTATCTCTGACTACTACAAGAAGAAGTTTGACAATGTAGAAGAAATGCACCAATAACTGGAATCATACCCTCTCCCTAGACTTAACCATGAAGAAATAGATCTCTTTAAAAGACCAATATAAACCACTGAGATAAAAGAAACTATGAAAAAGCTACCAACAAAAACAGTCCTGGAACAAATGGCTTCACTTGAGAGTTTGATCAAACCTTCAAAGAAGAGTTTGTACCTGTAATATAGAACCTATTCCAAATAGTAGAATAGTGGAAGACATTAACAAATGAAAGAGCATACCATGATCTTGGCTGGGAAGAATCAACATTGTTAAAATCTCCATCACCCAAAGCAATCTACAGATTCAATGCAATCCCCATTAAAATACCAACATCATAATTTGAAGAACTGAAAAAAAAGTTCTTCATTTTTTATGGAACAAGAAATAACCCTATATATCCAAGGAAATTGTTAGTAAAAACAAAGCTAGAGGCATTACTCTACCAGACTTTAGGCTATGTTCTAGATACATAGATGTATGGAACAAAATTGAAAACCAAGAGATGAAACAAGTATCTTACAGCTGTCTGATCTCTCATAAACTAAACAAAAGTATACTATGGGGGAAAAAATCCCTGTTTAACAAGTGGTGCTGGGAGAACTTGATAACCACATGTAAAAAACTGAAACTGGGCCCATACATTTCACTACTTACAAAAAGTCACTCAAGATGGATAAAAGATTTATATTTAAGATATGAAATGTTATAAATCATTGAATAAAGTGTGGGAAAAAACTCCTGAAGACACTGGCCTGGGGAAAGATTTTATGATGAGGACTTCAGTGGCAATTGCAACAACAAAAATAAACAAATAGGACTTAATTAAGCTGAAATGCTTCTGCACTGCTAAGGACACAACAATCAAAGCAAATGAGGAAACTTCAGAACTGAAAAATATATTTGCATATTATGAATCTGACAAAAGCTTGAAAACTAGGATCAATAGAGAACTCAAATTAATCAACAAAAAGCTGCAAATAATCCCATCTATCACTGGGCAAGAGATATGAACAGAACCTTCTTTGAAGAAGACCAATTAATGGTTAACAAATATTTGGAAAAATGCTCATCATCTCTAGTCATCAGAGAAATGAAGATCAAAATTCACCCTGAAATATCACCTAACTCCAGTAATATTAGCACACATCAGAAAGTCCCAAAGTTGTAGATGGTGGTGTGGATGTGGAGAGAGGGGAACACTTTACACTGTTGGTGGGACTGCAAACTAATACAGCCATTTTGGAAAGAAGTATGGAGAATCCTCAGAGATCTCAAAGTAGACATCCCATTTGTCCTTGTAATATCACTACTAGGCATCTACCCAGAAGAAAAAGATTATTTTATCATAATGACATTTGAACTAGATTGTTTATCTCAGCTCAATTTATAATTGCCAACATGTGGAAACAATTTAAATGCACATCAACTCAGGAATGGATTAACAAACTGTGGTATATATATGCCATCGAATAATATTCAAGTATAAAAAAAAGATGGAGACTTTGCATCTTTAGTATCAACCTAGATGGAATTGAAGCATATTCTTCTTAGTAAAGAATCACAAGAATGGAAAAGCAAATATCCAGTGTATTCAGTACTAATATGAAGGCAGTGGATGATCTAGTGCATACCTACATAAGGAAAAAAGTCAATTAAGTTCACATTGGTAGGAGGAGGCAGGAGAGAATGGGTAGAGAAGAGGAGGGAGGGATTGGTGTGCTCCATTTGATGGGCATCATGTAGGGGTGTATGGCACATCTTTTGTGTGCAGAACACTACTACAAGAGAGGCTCTACCTAACAAGTTCAAATACTGTGACCTGGTTATTATTACCCTCACATTAACCTGAAATTTAAAAAAAAAAAAAACAAACAAAACAAAAACAGGAAATGTGATGCACTGAGCTATAAAATTATGGCACTGTCCTTTATGGAGTCCATCATTGACTGAAATGTTGTTATTCAAGCTGTGACTATATTTTAAACTATTTTTAGAAATGTGTTCGAGTTCTGCCTCTCCAAATAGAATAAAAATTCTTTGAGAACAGGATCCATAGACTTTTTTTAAATGACAAACCAAAATGTTATTATGTTTATATGATTATTCATTCAATCAATTTTATTTTGGTACCATACCAAAATAATTCCATACCTTAGAATTTTGTTTACCTTCTCAACATAGCATTGCAGAGAACACAGGAATATTAGTCAAATGAGTAAATAAATAACTTGTTAACACAAGTGACAGATTTCACAGACTGCATTCTAAAATCAAATGTTTTAACTGCAAGAGAAATGTGAATATTTTTCCTTCTTTGAATTATAGCATCAGTAAATTATGGCAATTATTATTCTTCCCTGATGACAGTCTCCTAGTCTGTTTCAGAGAAATTCATCAGCTACGGTAAAATGTTTCCCAATAGGAGAGTGTTGAAAACTGCAATAAGATTATAAGTATTTTGACACAGTTTTTGAATGAAAAGTATAGAAGAAATAGCAAGATGAATTATCCATAAATTCTCCCTATGATATCTCATAAGTATATATAAAATGCTTAATGCATTTAGGAACCTACAGAAGAGGATTTGATTGAATATTACACATTAAAATGTTCACAAAAAATACTCAAAATTAGAATGTTCTAAGATTTACCAATCACATTATGATACATGTATAGAATAATGATAATGCTTAAATGGCACACTGAGAGAGTTTCTCAAGCTTGAGGTAACTGGTCTTAGGACTCTTGTCACTTCACTTCTTGAACTGTGGCCAACTGAAGTCCTGTCCTACCGCTCTGAGTACTGAGAAAACACAAATATCAGCACATCTGTAAATGATCCATAACATACACATCAGTTTGGAAACTGATGCTTTTGCAACATGAAGCACTTTAATCTCTACTTTTCAATACAAAACAAGGAAAGTCTGTGATATGAATCTATAAACCCAAATGTTGCATTTATGTTGTTGCATTCCAATGTACAATAGTCTCTGGCCCTTGCTCATTTCAACAGTTGTATAGTCTACTGCCAAGGCCCATTCTTAGCAGAGAGTGGATTCAATACAAATCCTATAATATACCTTTACTTTTTTTTCTTTTTAAAATTAAGTTTAGACAGAGTTTTACTCTAGCTAGAGCACAAAGGCATAATCATACTTCATTCCAAGCTTAAACACCTGGTCTCAAGCAATTGTTCAGCTTCATCCTCCATGTAGCTGGGACTACAGGCATATGTCACCATTCCCAGGCATTTTTTTCTAGAACTAAAAAAGTTTATATCACTTCAGATCTTGCAGCTTTTAATAGATATAATAATGGAATATTGAAAAAGTTTATGTCCATAAATTCAATAGCTTTTACATATAAAAACGCAAAATTTGAAAACAACCAAAATAAAATGGATAGAATGAATAATCATATAAACATAATAAAAATTTGGTTTGTAATTTTAAAAAGCCTAAAAAAGCCTAATGAGAAAGAAGGACTTTGGTAATCGCACATTAAAACTTCCCCAAATCCACTCCTATAAGAAACAACAAGAACACTGGCAAAAATTTGGCAATATCAATTTTTTTAGAACTCTGGAAGTAACCAGAAGCTTGGAATAATCAGAGGGGTATTGTTCTATAAATACACCTAAATGTTGGTAAGAACAGCAATATTTAGAGTGTTATTTTCCTTGCCATATTTCCATCCCTCTCCTATAATAAAAGGTAACCTTTTAAAAAGAACCCAGCTTTTCAAATATCTTATCTGTGAAAATTAGCAGCCTAGCAGACATTAGAGGGGGCAGAAAAAAATGGTGAGGTCTTCAAAATTGTAATCCCCAGAAAACTATCATATATATATATATATATATATATATATATTATAGGCACTTCCCTAAAAGGCTGTACTCTTAGCTCAGGGCTTATCTTTATTTGTCTTGACTCAGAGCTCACTCTGTGGGAAAAGTCCTAACCATAGCGTATTTGCCAAAACTAGTCACAATTCCTTAACATCACATATGCCTAAGATATCAATACTAGTTGGGTCTAACAAAACAGTGACCAAAATATTTTGAAGGAAAAGCCGAAGAATGAGATGTTTACAGAAGGCTTTGAAAATCTGCCCTATATTCCTGGGAATCTAGAAAGCCACATATAGACCCAGTACTGTGTTTATACCCAGGAAATACCTGAAAGGCCCTCTTACTTATGCCTAACTTTGAGGATCTGTGCAACCAGAAAGTTAAGTTAACCAGAAAGTCAGAGATGTAAATTGGCTATTGAAGGCATGCCCCAACACACATATGGAGCCACATGCAAAGGCTGGGAGACTTAATAGTTCAAACAGTTTAAGGAAATCTTTATCAGTCATAAACTGACCTTTAGCTAACTGAGCAGAGACTTCAATGGCAGTACACAACAAAAAATAAAGACTTTACAAAATTAGTCTAAAAATCACTAAACAAACAGGTAAAGCAGCAGCAACAACAATAACTAACAGAAACTAAATCCTGCGAGAGGGAAGGAATCTGATCATCAGAGTTGCCACATTATATTATTTAACATATTCAGTTATTAACAAAAAACATGACAAATGAAAAGAAATGGGAAATTGTGGCTCATACACAAGTGAAAAAGCTATGAAATGAAATTATCCCTTACGTGGCTCACATGGAGTATTTACTAGGCAAAGACTTTAAATAATCATAAAAATTAACTTACAGAATAGAAAAACAAAATAACTAAATAAATCACTATAGAATCTCAAAAGAAGAATCAAAGTGACCAAGGAAAGAATAAGCAAACTTAAAGATAGAACAATGGAAATTATTCAGTCTGAGGAACAGAAAGAAAAGACAATGAAGAAAAATGAACAGATTTTCAAATACCTATGGAACACCAAAAACTATATCAACATATGCATGACAAAATTGTCAGAAATAAAGGAGAAAAAGAATATTTTAAAAAGTAATAGCAAAAACTTGCCAGATTAAAGCAAATTTAGTGTAGTCCCAGATTCACAATGATTTCAAAATTGGATCAGCACAAAGAAATCCACACTTGGGTACTTCATAGTCAAACTTTTGAGAGACGAAGACAAAGATACATCACACAGAAGACCTATTCTGTAAGATTAAAGATTACAGGTCATCAAAAACCATGGAAAGGAAAGGCTGTATAATGGCATATTCAAAATGCTGAAAGAAAAGGAGTATTAATCTGTGAGTGAGTCTATAAGACGTAAAAGTTAAGTCTGTGAACTCATTCTAGAAGAAGTTCTATATACCTCATTGTTGAATATCACTATGGTGACCTTTGAAGTATCACCCTTGGGAAGCTACGAAATGACCCCAGCCACCTAGTCCATCTTTCAAAGCAATTTGGAACTCCTTTTCTGGAATGAGCATCAAAGCTGTTATCATATTACCCATGATATCCTGAATGTCATAAAAAATGTCTTCTTTTCAGTATTTCCTTTGTCCTTTGGTAATGACAATAGTCATTATGGGCCAATTGGGGTCAGTAAGACAAGTGTACCAATACAGTTATTTGTTCACTTGCTAAAAATTCCCTCATAGAGTGCAATGGCAACTGGTGCGTTGTTATGATGCAAGAGTTTTTGTAACTATTTCTCCATCAACGTTTACTTGATCTGCTATGCCTCTCACAGTCAGCTGAAGATTTAGACACACAATTCAATGAATTACTGCAATGTTTTCATCAGTTATACTCATTACTGATAACCCTGAACTCTCTTCATCAGTGCCATTTCCTCTACCCTCAGAAAAATTTTTAATTAATTTTCACACTGCTGTTTTCTTCATGGCATTATCCAAACAAACTTGGATTAACATGTCCCTGATTGCATTTCCACTCTTGCCAAGTTTGACAAGAAATTTACAAACATTTGTTCATTCCTCTAATTCAAGTTCTAACATTCTTTCCACGGTACATAGGAATAGGCAACAAAAATAATGAGTGCTACTCAGCAAGACACCACTATACAAGGACACAAACACAGCCCAGCCCTGAGACATTGATATAACAGGGTTATGAAACCTTATTAAGTTGGACTACTAAAAATCTGCAGCATGAATAAATGCTGAAAACATTATGTTAATTGAGAGAAGCTAGTCACAGGAGACCATATAATATATTATTCCATTTATATGATATATCTACAATAGGAAAATCTATAGAAACATAAAAGATTCATGAGTTGTGGGGAAGGAGGAGTGGGAAAGTAACTGGTAATTGGTATGGTGCTTCTATTTGGGGCGATGGAAATGTCCTAAAAATACGTAGTGGTGATGATGCACTCTGTAAATATAATAACAGCCATTGAATTGTGTACTTTTAAATAGTAAATTTTATGACATGTTAAACATATATCAACAAAACTATTATTGAAAAAAATAATCCCCCAAAAGAAATGCCAGGCCAAAATGGTTTTCACTGGAGCATTCTACGAGACATGTAAAAAATTAACACAAATTATCCATAATTTCCTACAGAAGAAGACGAATTATTTCTCAACTCATTTTATGAGGCTAGTTTTGCAGGGCGAAGAAACTACAAGCTTTTATTTTAATGAAATCATTTTATTTTTATTAACACATTTTTCTACTTTACATTTTATTTTGTTTTTAAAGCAAATCTAATGTTTATTCTGTAAAATTTGGATTCAGTCAAAAGGGTGCACTTAAGGACCTAGAAAGGCACATTCAGCCTTAAGACCACAGGTTCCCCACCCCTTACCAGAGTCTCTCATGAACTTACTTGTATGGTTAAACATTCTCAATAAATTATTGTAAGCCAAATTCATCAATATATACAACTGATTAAAATTATGACAAGTATCTATATTTTATTCCATGTATGCATGGCTTGTTAAACATTCAAAACCAATTAATGTAACAATCCATATAAATAAGTTAAAGAAGAAAAATCATTTGATCATTATCAATCCACACAGAAAAAGTATTTCAAATAATTCAATATCCATTTATGATTCAAAAATATCTCAGAATCTATAGGCATATAGGAAAATATCTTCAATTTGATAAAGGGTATTAGCAAAAACTCTACAGAGAACATCATATTCACTGGTAACAATCTGTAACATCAATAACAAGGCAAGGATGTTGCTCTCATCCTTTATTCAATATAACACTGGGGGTTCTATCTAGTGTAATAAGTGAAGTGTAACTATGTGGGAAGTTGTGCTTTGTTAATTCAATATGTGAAACTCTATGCCAGTGTGAGTAAAAGCATTTAAACAAGCATAGTGTTTGATAGAAGTAAAATGCTGTATTTTTCTTCTTTCGGCTGAGAGATTACTGAATTTTATTAATTTTTAATGCAGTTCAGAATATAATTATTCATGTATGAATTTTCCAGATAAAAGAAGAAAAAAATAGATACAGAGATTGGAAAATACTTTTATTTTCCCCCAAGAAAGGAGATAAATCTAAATGTTTATACTAAACTATATATATATATTTTTTATATCAAAACTAGATAAGTAGTTGCATTGGTATTTAGTTATGCATTTATATTAGACAAATATTTTTGAGGGAACAAATAAAGTGCTCTTCACTTATTATGATATTTTCACCTAGGGATATATTTACAATATATATTTATAATCAACAATCTTAACTTCATCTGCCTAAATTGTACAGTTGCCTACAGTGTCAATTACATACATTATCTATATTCAACAATAAAGCCATGTGCAAAATAGAGGACATAGACATTGGAAGAAAAATTGATGAAACTCTTACTATTTGCACAATGATACATTTGTCTACCTGCATATTCCCCCAGGAATCTTCTGAAACAAAAAAATGTAGTGAGGTCATTAAAATTTGCAGGAGATAAAATTAACACACAAAAAGTAATCACATTTCTGTGTAATAACAATGAATTTATAGGAACCCCAATTAAAAGCATAGTATCATTTACAATTGCTTCAAAGAAAATGAAATAAAACTAGCAAGACATGTACAAGATACACATATATGTTGAAAGTAAACCAGTGCTGATGAAAGAAACAAACAGACCTACATCAATGTATTGGCATACCATGTTTGTGGTTTGGAAGACTCAACATATGAAAGATGCCAAATTTTTCCATAGATGTAATGCATATGTATTCAAAATATGAGCAAAGTTTTTCATAGACATATAAAACTCACTCTCAAAATTATATGGAAAGGCAAAAATGAATTGGATTCACTTAAAACAAATTTTTGAAAAAAAGAATAACAAAGTGAGATAAATTATTTTCTTTTTCTTCCCCCTTCTGTTCCATGGGTTTAGCTTTAACTCTTCCTTATTTTTTTTTTATTAAATGATAGCTGTGTACATTAATGCAATCAGGGGGTACAGTGTGGTGTTTTCATATATACAATTTGAAATATTTTCATCAAACTGGGTAATATGGCCTTTATGTCATTTTCTTGGTTATTGTGTTAAGACTTTTATATTCTACTTTTAGAAAGATTCAATTGTACCCTTGTAAGATAAACCATAGAGGTGATGCCTCCAATCATGCTTCCTCCACTCATCCACCTCCTTCCCTCTCCATATTCTTAGGCTATAATTAGGTTATAGCTTTCATATGAAAGCTAAAAATTAGTGTCATAATAGGGTTGTGTACATTGGATACTTTTTCTTCCATTCTTGTGATACTTTGCTAAGAAGAACATTTTCCATCTCCATCCATGTAAACATGAAGGAGGTAAAGTCTCCATTTTTCATTATGGCTGCATAATATTCCATGGTGTACATATACCACACTATATTGATCCATTCGTGGATTGATGGACACTTGGGTTTCTTCCATGACCTGGCAAATATGAATTGGGCTGCAATAAACATTCTGATATAAATGTCTTTGTTGTAATGTGGTTTTTGGTCTTCTGGATATATACCTAATAAAGGAATTGCAGGATCCTAAGGCAGGTCTATTTTTAGTTCTCTAAGTGTTCTCCAGACATCTTTCCAAAAGTAATGTATTAGTTTACATTCCCACCAGCAGTGTAGAAGTGTTCCCTTTTCTCCAGATCCACGCCAGCATCTCTGGTTTTGGGATTTTGTGATATGGGCTAATATTACTGAAGTTAGGTGATATCTCAAAGTAGTTTTCATTTGCATTTTGATAAATTATTTTCTATGATATTATTAATTACTATATTATTATCATCATCAAGAGAGTATGGTACTTGGAAGAAAACTGAAACCACAGATCAAAAGAAAAGGATAGAGAACTTAGAAGTAAACCCACAAAAATATGCCACACTAATTTTTTACTAAAATGCAAAAACACCTTAGTGTTCAATGGATCAATGGAAAAAGGATATTCAGTAAGACGTGCTAAAACAATTGAACATCCATAGACCAAAAAATTAAAAAAATAAAGAAGAATCTTGATTTAAGTCTTATATCTTATACAAAATACAAAATGATTTGAGAAATTAAATGTAAAATGCAAAACTTTTAGAAAAAAAATTGGAGAAATTATTTTATATATAGTTAGGCAAATGTTTCTTAAACTAGACAGAAAAAGCATAATCCACAAAATAAAACAATTAATAAATTGGACCTCATCAAATTTAAAAATTTATTCTGTGAAAGCTTGAGTGGAGAAGATGAAAAGATAAGGTATAGACTAGGAGAAACTATTTTTAAACTACATATCTGGTAATGGACTACTTTTCTAGGGAAAGAAAAAAATATATATTTTAAGTATATTTATCTCTCTCTACATATACATATATACCATTAAAAAGCAATAGTTTAAAAACAAACATGCACAATTTAAAATGGGCAAAAAAGGGCACACTTAGAACTTTGACTGAAAATGTACAAAAGCAAATTATGTAACCAAAATGTGTATAGTCCTGTAATAATCTGAAATTTTAAAAAATGATATGCAGATGGCAATTCAGCATATAAAGTGATGATAAATATCATTCACCATTAGGGAAATGCAAGTTAAAATCACACTGAATTATCACTACAAACATATCATAACAGACAAAATTAACAACAGTAAGTAAAATAGTACCAACATGCAATTCTGGCCACATAGAGGAGATAGATATTCAACCCCCAAAACACTGTAGCCATGTAAAATTGTACAGACATTCTGTGAGACAGTTTGGGAGCTTTTGGAATGAAATAAACATGGAATTACCATATAACACAGTAATTGTACCCAGAGAAATGTAATGACCGTAACACAAAAACATGAATACAATAGCAATGCTATCTGTAATAGTCCAAAACTGGAAACTACTCATATGTCCATTCATGGATCAATAGTAAAACTGTGGTAAATTCATATCATAGAATACAATTCAAATGGAAACATACTTGCTCACTAACGTTTTAATAGCACAGATATGATAACATCTTAGAAGCAGTATGCTTATTTTATTCTATTTCTTTATGTCTCATTTTAAATTGATCATTAAGAAATTATAAAATTTTAATTGTAACTCTTTTATATCTTTAATATCCAGAAGGCTGCTGTCATTTTTTCTTAGAGAAAAAAATTGCCCCTGTGAAAGATAGGGGTACACTTACAACTTTGAACTTACAGAAAGATATACATTTCTGTCCTATTACTTTGGTTTAGTGTATTCTTTTTTCTTTCATTCTTAGGCAAGTACTAAGAAGGAACTGGTTTAGTGTATTCTTGGTTATCAAAATAACCATGGATTTGGGACCATGAATTGGTAAATACTCATGATTTATGAAAAAGCACTATTTATACTGTGTGATCTCAACCAGATAGAAATGTATGCTTAATTATGTGTAGACATATACACAATGACTAGAAGTAAAACTGTAAACTACTTCTGATTTATGAATCTTTTTGTGGGCTTTTGATTCTTGTGTTTTTCAGTTTTCTATAATATATAGGTAAATTTATAAAAGTTGAAAAATAATTAAATACTATTTTTAAATTTCCATTTCTCCCTCACTTATAGTCTAGTAGGAAAGATATGCATATAAATCACCAAAGTAAAATATAACATAATTGTTGTGTGTGAAGCTTTCAGTCTTTGCTAACAAACTCTGGCATAGTCAACCCTACTACCTACTGGAAGACCCCATATTTTGACTAGCCAAAGTTTCTGGGCAGTAGCTCTAATTCAACTCACCCAAAGAACTGCTGAATTCAGCTACAACACTTGAATGCAAACACTAGATTAGTTTATCCTAATCTGCTAGGACCCACAGAACCTTTTGAAATGTTATACCCCACCACTGCTCCTGTCTCACTAATGTACAACTATAGAAAAGAATCATAGTGACATGTTACAAAGTGATCCATTTGCAAAACAGTTCCTTCTCCTGCCTAGCATCACCATTTAAGGAGGATCCAACCTGAGTTTTGCAAGACATAGCTGTTAACATAACAAATACTGTTTAGACTGTGTTTGGTTTCACTTAACAAAAGCCAAAAATAATGTCAGTGAAGGTACAGCAATGAGGTTCTTTTCTACTCCAACATGAGTCTCACTGAGAAACCAATGCCTCTTCCAAGGAATAATCTACTTGTTGGTTTTTTTGTGAAATAATTATTTCTAAAATGTACAAAATTCAATACAGTAAAAAACTAGTTTGATTTAGTGTAATTAGTAAAAAGGTCACAAAATCTTTATATCACAAAAGAAATATGAAAACTCAAGTAAAGATAAAATACCAAATCAACATTTTCCAAAAAAGGAAAATAAAATGTAAAATAGAGTGAATTACATATTCAATAAAAAAAAAAACTTTTAAGGACCTTATCTTTTAATCATTATGGACTCATGGTTTCATTACTCTTCCTTGTGGCAAAGTTCTGAATTATTTCCACTCTATTACCAACAACCAAACTGTATTACACTTTATTATGCACATAATTTTGTGATCTTAAATGCAAAAAAAAAAATCTACCATCTTTAATGATAATACCATGATAATTTGGTTAAAAATTTAATGATACAACTTATTTTACAATAATTTCAACATTTTCTTTTTTATTTTCTATTATATTTAACTTTAGGCACTTTAACAAAATAAAGTCAATAGACATGTAAATACATTTAAACTAAGTAGAAATATCCTGTAACTATACTCTGTACATCTGCTCACTATCATGTATGTTTACATATTAATGTTCAGTAAAATTTGTAAACATGAACATTTGAAACTTTGAAAGGAAATGATATTGGCATTTTTCCTTTCAATATTTTATTGAAACAGCATGTCAAAAGTTGGCCAGCACCACACATGTAAACAGTTTTAATACTGGATATGTTTCAAATGTTTATTGTATCCATTCAGTTTTATACTGTCATCCAAACTATATTTATTTGCACAGTTTTAATACAAATTATCATTTAATTGTGGACCAAAACTAAGAAGACTAAATGTATACCAAGGTACATATATCAAAGCTAACTGTCTAAGCTATGCATTTGGTTTCCTTTAAAATGTTCCAATAAGCATGTTAAATTCCAGTGAAATCAACTGGTAAACTGTTGCTGTATATCAGGATATTATTGTTATTTTGGTTAATTGAAGATTTTTCAGAAGAAAGGCAAATTAGAGTAAAAATGTACTTCCATCCTGTCAATTCAATTTACAACATACAGTACATGCAAATTGACTTTTCTAAGTATGCTTAAATCTGTCATTTCACATAAGTATATGTAATTAATAGTAAATTATAAGTGACCAATGGATAGGCATATTTTGTAGCATTTCTTTTTAGGAAGTAGAAGAAAAAAAGACACAGTATATTATTAAACAACAAAACTAGAGTAAAACACACTATACAGATATACATATATATATGTGCACTCATTTAATAGTGTGACATCTGGAATTAATAAAACTGCATATTCAGATATGGGAAGGTCTTGTTACTGAGATTCAGTAAGGAGATAACAACTACATATTACTTTACTGTATTCACAGACATGTAACTCTATTGTCTTAAAGCATCTAAATTTCACATCAGCATGATTGTAGACTTTTAAAAAATATTTTCAACATTTATACAAACCATTTATTTCACTAATGTTCTGGATCAGCATTGCACCAGTAATGCTGCATTCAAAGATACATATTACCTGCTTTATGTGCACCTTGATTTTCTTCAATGTGCATAATAAACATGATTAAAAGTACAGAGAAAGTTTCCATAATGTCAAATGAAGTTGTTTGCCTTTATTTGTGGTTGGCACTTGTTCAGGTTGTCAGCATATAAGACTTTCATAGTTCAAAGACTGATTCACTAAGTCATCACTTGCTAACTCTAATTGTTCATTTCTTTTCATGCCACAGATATGCTTCCCTCACAAAAGAATGAAGTCATGTCTATTCCCAGACCTTATTTAGAACCCACGTTTAATAGCAGTGAAATGTCATGAACATGTTTTCATAGTTGGGCAACATAAACTTCTTAATTTTGTAGGGCACTGAATAGGATCAATGATATTAATGTGTTTGAAGACTCTAAAATTGCATAACCTAAAGATATATCCTGAATTTTAAAATATAATCTCCGGAGGGTTTAACCTGTCTGTACAGTGAAAAGAAATAGCAGTATTAAAGAGTTTGAAATTCTATATTTATGTTACCTAAAATAATATATTGGTCTCCAAAATGTAATGAATAGATGATTTATTCACTCACATGTGTTCTGCAACCAGGCTCAAACTTTAGATCCCTGATTTCAGCTTGACTGACTGATCCACAAAATAATGCCTTCCTGACCAGGGAATCTGACTACAAGTCTGAGCTTGACTAAGGGACATACAAGGATAAGGTAACATTCACTTGTTTCCTTATTAAACATGCAAATGTTACAAAGCTGATGAAAAATTTATTTTACCAAGATTTATTTGGGGTAAGTTATATAACCAAGTCAGTTAAGAATTGGGTATTGCAAATTTCATTAGCTAAATTAAGATGTTCTCTTTTAAAAGGGGGAAAAGGTGCACATATATGTATGATTAAATCAGATTAGAATACAGGTTTTAATTATCATACTTGAGAGTCTCTTAAGTATCATTTGTGTAGCAGCTCATATAGCCTATGGTTAGGAGGAGTGAGAGTTATAAGAAATACCTGTATAGCTCAATAATGGAACACTATGGTGAAAAGGGTATGGAGACGGATTTAGCTCTTGTAACAAGCATGAGAGCTCATGAGATGAGAGCATTGGTGAATTGGCAGTCTGTACACTTGTGGTGTTGAGAGGCATGACATCAGCCTTATATTAGACTGGAGGAGAGGGAAGTCAGAAGCATGTGCAGTCTATCACGGACCCCGCTTACTCTGACTCTGTCTCCTCTCCTGCCTACACTACACCAGCAGGGCATCTCTCTGCTGAAGATCACTAAGCTCTGCCAAAGACTAAGATCTATCTTTCTAGGGTGACTGCTTTACTCTCTCTAAGACTCTCTCTCTCTCCTGCTAAAGTAGATAGCCCTCAGGCACCTAAGAGAAATTGTTCCTGAGCAAGGTAGCTTAGCAGTCTGAGTCCGGAACCTAGTTAAGCCAGGCAAGAGACCTGCCCAGTCCTGTGCCCTGACACATTTGGCCACTTTTATTTTTTAACTTGTTCACACTTAGGCTAACTGGAGTGGCTTTTGATTTGATTTTTGAAGCAAGCCAAATATTTTTTGATGTAGTCAAAAGTGACAGAATTCCATAGAAGTTTGCTATTTCACAATCATATCCTCAATTTACCAAGTTACTCGAGTTTTGCATCATCTACTGAAGAATAAGAATTTAGTGATAAGGGCATTAAATATGTATTATGTGTGAATTAGAGCTGTTAGAAGATTTCCACAGATGAGTAACTTTTTCAGACATAGGAGACTGGTTACTGGCCATCTTGAAGCTTCTTCCAAGTCTGATTCTTTATGAAGAGAGAATTCTCTCAAATGGGAGTGAGAAATGACAATTTATGAACGTTATATAAAATGTATTAAATGTCATAAATGTCAACCTTCTAGCATTTAAACTTTTGACACTTTATATCATCATTACCAATGTAAGTTCCATATTAGCAGTTTTATATGAGTAATATATAGTACATTTATGTAAAACATAAAGCATGGGGTTTATGTGTTCTGGAGCAGCTACAAAATTAATGGCCTTCTTTTAAATAATCCCTAAAATTAACTTACAGATTTTTTGAATTTTTCAGATAAATTCTTTGTCCTTTCAATTCATAATGTTTAATTATAATTTAATAAAGGAGTTTCTGCTTAAAATGTAATAACTGATTTTACGAGTTAAAGTTAGTCTATAGCTTTCCTGTTCTGAAGTAGATAAAGCAAAGTGTGCTTTTTTTTTTTTTTTTTTTGCTTTTAGTCCCTAGTTTAGTAAACCTGACTAGTACAGATCATCCAGTTCAAAGATTTTTACAATAAGCATCTAATTAATTTAGATCACAAATAATATTTCATCTTTACTATAATTTTTTTGAATGAAATTATGTGCTGTTTCATCTCTACCTTCAGGAGTGAAGAGCATATAATTTTTACACATATACAGGAAGGTACATTAAAAAGGTGTATTAAGGATCAAATAATCATTTTGGTCAAAATAAGTAATAATTACATGTTCTTCCTAATATGTGTTAGAGAAGTTTTAAAAAGTAATTTGGTCTGGGCGGCACCTGTGGCTCAGTGAGTAGGGCACCAGTCCCATATACTGAGGATGTTGGGTTCAAACCCGGCCCCGGCCAAATTGCAACAAAAAATAGCCAGGCATTGTGACGGGTGCCTGTCGTCCCAGCTACTTGGAAGGCTGAGGCAAGAGAATCACCTAAGCCCAAGAGCTGGAGTTTGTTGTGAGCTGAGACATCACAGCATTCTAATGAGGGTGACAAAGTGAGACTGTTTCTAAAAAAAAAAAAAAAAAAAAGGTAGTTTGGTCAGTTTGTTAAAAACCAAGATATGCCAGTTTGATAAGAAGGGCCTTGGCTTAACAAAATGCCTGTAACTAGAGACATAAAGATCAAAATTCAATTCATCTTAAACATATATAAGCTAGTGACTCAAGCATTATAAAAGTAATCCATGTAAGCAAAAATAAATGTGTATCCCTATAACACTTTGAAATTGAAAAATAATATATACAGGCTATATATAGGTTATACTTTATAATTCTTTACATAAATTTAAGACTAGGCAAAAGAAAGATTTCTAACTTCACAAAGTAAAATAAAATCGTATTCTACTTTTTTCTAGTCTAATTTACCATGACTGACCAATGAGAGTGAAATCAAATTGAACCAATGTATTGCTATTTTCATATTTATGACTCAAGTATATTCTCCTCCTTCAAATCACAATTTCTTAATCTTCTTGGAGAGCTACAATAATTTTTTTAACCAGTGTATGAAATACCAGGTTTATTAAAGGAATAAGTATCAAGCCTTATCTTGGAATCATCCAAAAATAAAAGGAAATAAAAAATGAAATTTATTTATAATGTTTTACCTTTAATTTGATCTTTGTTCCTTCAGATTTGAATGGTCTTAAGGCTACACAGATTAATAAAAGTAACACTTGAAAGTTTGTGTTCTTATTTGAAACTTAAAATTGAGACAAGAAATTCCTTCAAGAGCAGAGTATAAAGGTATAAAGTGAACAAACACATTTTCTTCTACAATTACTATATTGATAATTACAATGAAGCTAGTCTCCATAAACCAAACTTAAATTGCTTTACTGCTTTCACAGGAATTATATCAATCTTCTTTTGAAAATTGTTAATATATAAAAGGCAGTTAGCATGGTAATCTGGCTTTTTTATAATAGTAAATCTTTTCACTTGGCATCAATTCTCACTGGTAGGTTGTCTCATCAAATGATATTTACTGAGTGTCTTATTTTAAGGCCCAAGGTCATTGTAACCTGATTTTCTTATGGATCATATTTGACATCATAAACTCCTCATGAACATTTGATAAGGCACTTTAGATGCAAAACAGAGCAATGCCATCTGGTATTGAATCTTTAAAAAACCCTAATAACCTGTTGACAGTTCTTTGGGTACAAATAAAGAATATATGTGCTTACGTGTAATTGTTTTAGGAATGTTATTGTTTCATTAAAGGCAATGTTTAATTGTTGGATATTGATGAATATGATTGCATTTTTCTTCTCTAAAGGAAACTTGACTGTTGTCATTTTTTGAGATGGTTGGCAGAACTTACCAGTCTAGATGGCATGGAGTAGTTGTATCTATAAAAGCTATGGGGAGGATGGAAGGAAAAACTATGTGTTTCCTGGGCAACAGAGTTTGGCAGAAAAATATTTCCGGTTGTCTGTAATCCATATAACATCTGATTGGCAGAATTGGGTGCTTGTAGACATAGTTCATTGAAGTCTTTGGATGAACCACTTTTTGAATTGATTACCTCCAATAAAGATAGTGTGGGCACTTCCATCATGAGTGGGACTAAAGACAGAGAATTTTTGCTGTTTGCTAGCCTTTTGGGAGCAGGTAAAACAAGAGGTTGCTGTTGCCAAAAATTAGCTGTAAAAATCTTGTAGCAAAGGGGCAAGCTGATATTATCCAGGTGTGTCTCCAGACAGGGCATTCCAAGGGCCCTGGTAGGGAAGTAAAACATAGGTGGAGAGCAAGTTTGAAAAAGTAAGGAGATCAAAGGAGAAGGAGCACCTCCATTAAAGGTTACTGGAAATGAACTAGTGCTTCCACCTGTAAATGACAATTCAGTCAATGAATGATGAACTTCTTGTTCCTGCTGAATAAGAAATCATATCCATCACAATCTCTGTTTCATCTTTAAATAAGCATTCCTTGTAAGTTCATAGTTCTTTTTTAGCTTCTATACAAAAGAACATGCTCATTCCTCTGATCAAAGCTGAATACAGTATTTCTGCTGCTACCACAATTACTTTTAGCACTACTACTATATATCATGTATTAAGCATTCAGTATGCTCGAGGATTGTACTAGCACTTGAATCTCACTTATCCAGTGATTTGTAGAGGGAGACATTATGACTCTGAGTCAGTTATATCTTACAAATACAAATTAGCTTTTAATTTTTTAATTTAATAAAAATTACTAGAATAATTAATTAAGTAAATTAAACAAGTGGATTGGCTGTTCAGGAGTCTATACACAATTTTGTTCTTATAAAAACCCAGAGTATATAATTATGTTTAAATGAAAACAGCATATTTAGAAGCATTAGCTTTTTTTTTTTTTTTGACAGAGCCTCAAGCTGTCCCCCTAAGTAGAGTGCTGTGGCATCATAGCTCACAACAACCTCCAACACCTGAGCTTAAGTGATTCTCTTGACAAGTAGCTGGGATTACAGGTGCCCAACATAATGCCTGGCTATTTTTTTGGATTGTAGTTTTCATTGTTGTTTGGCTGGCCCAGGCTGGATTTGAACCCGCCAGCTCTGGTGCATGTGGCTGGCGCCATAGCTGCTTGAGCCACAGGCGCCAAGCTAGCTTTTTTTTCTTCTTATATAAAAATCATGGATAGAGAGACTTCCATGACTTCTATAGCACACTATATAAGAGTTGAAGATAATTCTGAAAGTTAAGCAACATTAAGATGAAAATAAAAGTGTTTATAACAATTATTTCCAATGATTTTTTTAATGGTTGCCTAGCATTAACTAAAATTAGGGAGAAATGTAAATAAAGTCCAAAAACATCTAAATACTAAACTTGGCTCAGTACCTGTAGCTCAAGTGGCTAGGGCGCCGGACACATACAGCAGAGCTAGCAGGTTCAAATCCAGCCCAGGCCTGGCAAACAACAATGACAACTATAACCAAAAATTAGCCAGGTGTTGTGGTGGGTGCCTGTAGTCCCAGCTACTTGGGAGGCTGAGGCAAGAGTATCACTTAAGCCCAAGAGTTGGAGGTTGCTGTGAGCTGTGACACCACCCCACTCTACCCAGGGCAACAGCTTGAGACTCTGTCTCAAAAAACAAATAAATAAATAAATACTAAACTTAATTTTTTGTAAATGTTTAATTCAATCAAAAAATTGATTATTGGCTCGGTGCCTGTGGCTCAAGCGGCTAAGGCGCCAGCCACATACACCTAAGGTGGCGGG
>NW_003852570.1:162290-184019 GCF_000181295.1 Otolemur garnettii
AAAAAAAAAACAAAATTGATTATTGACTGGACTTGGTGGAGTTTTTTTGTTTTTTCATTGTTTTTGTTTTTCTGAACTATTTTGTGACATATCCTAATCTTTCATCAACAGGGTGTCAAATATCTTTTAAAACAAAGCATTCAAAAGTAATCTTAAAAATTTGTAACCCTTTTCTTTCTAATTTGAGAACATTCTGAGTTCAGAAATAAATTTCTGAATTTAGAAACCTGTGTATTTTAAATTATCCATTAATAATCTTTAGCTTTCTTCTTTATTAGTAAAAATTGTGTTGACTTGGATATTTTAAAAGCATGTTGCCTAGATGCTATTCAATTGATATCACAAAATAAGTATTTATATTTTTCTATGCAGCTCCCTAAACACACCAATATAGTGTAGCCAGTAAAATATTTGCTCAAATTATTAGATTTCATTTCTTCAAATTTCAACTGGTTGTTATGATATCATGTACATTTCGACCTAACTAAAATGATTCACTTGATAATTGTGATCTTGAATTAACTGTTCAAGGACAAGTAACTTTAATAAAGGAAAGAGGGTTAAAAAAAATCCAGATTGCTGGCAAATAAAAATTATTCATTATTAAATATCAGAGTAAATTAAGGTATACATTGTTCTTCAGAAAGCCTATAATATATAATTATTATTTAGTTACATGGCATTATGCGAACAAATACCTTGGAAATATTTTTAAATGCTTATGGCAACTAAATTAATTGGTATGACTTACTATAATTTTCACATTTTTTTGACCTACCAACCAAAAAAAAAAAAAAAGGAAAATTAGAGATACAAGGTGATGCAACTTAATGCAAATCATTTTAACATGTGATGAAAGTTTCTCATAAAAAATAAAATATTTATTTTAATAGATAACATATTTGCAAGTCAGCCACAAATTCACCTCAGTCATATCCTAAAGAATATGAGACAGTGAGATACTGAATAAATCAGATGAGATCTGGAAATTTCAGGATTTAATATAACTCAAAAAGACAGATGTTAATACATTCACTATTACTAAAACTATATTCTCTTCTTTTATGCCAGCTCCTCTCCTTTTTTGCTTCTAACCTTCATATCAAGGTGCATATATACCCATTGCCTATAAACACACATTTTTTTTTTGTTTGGCATGTACTTATCCCTTTGTGTAGTATTTGCTACAATGATTCTAGCTGTTGTTATTTCATTAATATGTAAAAATAAAACTGAAGATTACAAGTTTCCTTACTTTGTGTGTCTGCACCAAAGGTTTTAAAATCCAGAGTGAGGGAAGGCATCCATTGGTAGGTTTCTAAAAGCCCATTCAACATACTCCGGCTGGGTGGTGGGAGGTTAACTGGAAAGATCACCTATATTTCTGTCTAACAAGGGTACAAGTGAACTTTTCTAGAAATAGTATGTAAATGTTTTGACACAATGACTATGCAAATTACATGAAATTTATGTGAACCAGCTTGATGAAAGTGTTTCAAAATGTATGTGAAAACACTACACTGTACCCCCTGTTTGCATTAATGTATAGAGCTATCATTTAATAATAAAAAAAAAGAGATTCAACCTTCAGCAATCCTAGAATGCAATTTCTCAAAATGATTTTCGTAAATTTTTGAGTAATTTTGTTGTATATTTGAAATATTTTTATTTTATAGGTAGACTTTTGAAGAAAATGTAGTCAAACCCAAGTTTCTAAAATAAGCACTATCTTAAAAGTGGGTAGGGGAATGAGTGATAAGAGGCAAGGTTTTAGTGACATATCTGGGTTTCTTTCCAGAAATCATCTGGAAACTTAGAGCTTCTGAGTCTATGAATCACAGTTTTATTATTTTTAATACTTGTCAAAGGACTATATAAATATTACATGTCATTGTTAAGCTGCTTACCTGCTTCTTCCAGGATCTCTAAATCCTTTAGCAAAAGGATTTCTGTCTATTTTCAGTTTGGTAATCTAAGGATTCAAGAGAGAGAGAAAGTCATTGCTATCTTTCAGTAACAACATTTTCACCAATGTTTATAACAACCACTCTGCAATGTTTAACATGACTATTTGAATAAACATCAGCATATTGCTAAGCCATATGTGGAATGGTTAACTTCTTTATCTTATAGCTCCCTTTACTCTGCTCTTCTTTTTCACCCAAGATTTACACAATTCATTATCAAATCTGCCTTGATGACAATACAATAAAACTATGATTTTTTTTTTCAGTTGTGGAAAATACAGTCTATAGAGTATAATTAGCCTCTTCCCAAGGTGCCTTGGGAGCCATTCCCATTTGCCTGAGACCTGGCCACCTTTACCTGCTGGTTTTGGTAAGCTGTTACTGTGGTGAATTCAGTTTCTTTAAAGGAGAACGTTTTAACTCCTTCTGTAGGCAAAGACTGAATCTGAGAGAGGTCAACCCTTCTGTCTTGCTCTATCACATGCACACAGGGTTTGTACTTATGCATGGACTGAAGAATGATCTGGAGGAGAAATGGTCAAATACTGTCATAAAAACCAGCTTCCATGCCCCAACTCTCATTTTCTCTCAAGACGACCCCTAACACAGACAAACACAGATACAAAGGTAAGGCTAACTTGGGAGGCTCAGGTACCCACACACTAAGGCCTCTGTTGTGCCATTTGACCCTCAACAGAGGACCTCAGGGCTAAAGTGTTTTTAGAGAAAGGCATCTCAGAGGCATAAGGCAGCAATTATTTCATTTCCAGATTGGGGTGCTTCTCTGCTTTCAAATATGAGTGACCATTTTGTATAGAAGTTTTGCTAGGATCTGATAGTCTGCCATGGAAAATGGCAGTATCTGCTAAGCCTGGACATGGTAGACAAACTTCTGACATTCCCTATCTCCTAATACCAAGAGCTTCCCTTTCACCTTCTTTGGCTGGGACAGTGCTGGGCTGGGCAATTCAGAAGCAGGGGTGTACCTAGGAAGAGAGTGCAAGATCAAGTTGGCCTGAAAATGCTTTCCATGGGGGCAAATTGTGGAAGAGATTTCTAGGTACTATTTTTGGATTTCCTGTTTGTATCCTCCCACCACAACACCTCACAAAGAAGGTGTCAATCTAACTGTGTGGTCTAGGGAAGGAAATAAGAGACCACAAGGATTGCCTGAAAGCCTGGTGAACCATTCTTTCCTGATCTGCCAGATTATACATTACGGCTTACACAGGCCTCTTTTGGCCCTCAAACTCCCAATGCTTATTGTCCCCTACTGCCAGCACTCTCTCAGATGCCAAACAAAGTTTTTAGGAGCCCTAATTTGACTACTTTACTCACACGTGCAAGAGTTTGAACAGTTCCTAAAAAGCATCACATGCACATCTGGGAAAAGCCACCTTGGCCTCTCCAGGGTGATCAGTGGGCAGGAGCCTTGGCATCTCCCTCCTCAGAAAAAATTATTGCATTCACTTACATGACCTTTGTCATCCATCTCATTGTTGGTGAGTTTCACATGATCAAAGCTGATGATCTGCTGCATCCAGGTCTCTCCCAAGCAGGGTCCGTCTGTGTGGACATAGAATCTGGGAGTGAGGCATGAGTGGTTTGTATTTCCTGCTACCACCCACTATGAACTGTGATACACGTACCTGTAAAGGTGTGTGTTATTGTGTTAGAAGCAGCAGGCCAAAGGAAGTAGCCTGGGAGACAGGCTGCAGGATTTAAGTCCTAAGGTCTTTGCCCATTGTTAGCCTGCTGATCCAAGCAGCAAGTAGCAGAAGATCTAACTTGATTTCCAAAGAGTGTTAAACAGCAGCAAACAAACTTTAAACAAACATATGTCATCAAAGCACAGTGAAATGCCAGAACAAGTGAAATGAGTCTGGCCTATATTTTCTCATAAAAACCACAACAGAAATTGATGTAACCAGTATTACTACATAGAGATACCAGAAAATCCAGTAGTCAAATTAAAGCTTCTAATTTGTTGACTGTGAAGCATGGAGGAAGAAGTAGAATGCTAAAGAGGGTGTATGCCGAGCCCACTGTCCCCAGTCGTTGTAGAGTTCTTTCCACAATAGGCTTCACATCAATCCCTCAGGAACCTCACCTGCTACTGCCTCAGGCTGATTTTGCAGTTTCCAGGCTCATCCTTAGTTGTGCACTGAATTCCTAACCCCTCTGCAACTTCAGAAGCAAACAGCTTGTTCTACTGTTCCTTGGCCATAGCCACAGCAGGCTCATAAGCTGCACCTTCTCCTTGTCCTCAAAACCAGCACAGGATGTGAGGCAAACTCCCTCCTTAGAAGACCAGGCATTCACCACTGGATTGAATACTCAAAATCCACTTGTGGGCAGTTTTCATACCCCATTCTCACTCCCAACCCCCAAGTCCAAGCTCTAGAACAAATGTGCCATTTTTATCTTGCTATAAATCTAGGGCTTAATTAAAAAGAAATAATTTTCCTACCCTCTGGGACACCACCACTGCTTCAGGCCTAGGACTCAAGGCTGAAAATACAGACCTGGGCACAATAACAGGTAGACTAATTTTGGGTAGTAAATCATGCCATCCTTTTGTGCTCCTGCTGCCAAAGCAGCTCAGTCCAGAGCCCACTACATCCTTGAGTTCACATGAAGCCTCTAAAACATCTTCTCAAATTCCTTCAAACTGCTTCCTTTAAGGCCATGGGAACCCACATTCTCCAAAGTTTATACAACCAAGGCCAGAGCAGTGGGTAGGTGAGAGCCTTAGAGTATATTAAAACTCCAACTGGTGCTCACATTCCAAGAGGTGAGGGAGACAGAGAAGGGAGCAAGTTTGCATTTCTTTCATTCTGAACCCCAAATTTAGTGAGAAAATTCAATTCCCAGAGCTCAAGGAGAGCAAATTTCAATCCAACTACCCATGTCAGAGTTTTAAAAATAGTGCACTCAGGCTACAAATCTGATGATCCTAATATCTGACCCCAGCCTGGGACTACTCCCAATTACCTGTAACGTTTGGAATCTACTGGGATCACATCAATGGCTACATAGTACTGTTTCCCTGGGTTCAACCCTTTCACCTTGACCCGAACAGAGGGGAACATCCGCCTGTGAGAAAGACAATAAGGTCTAACAGAAAAGCTTTTCAAGATATTAGGGAGGGGAACATGTGGACAAATGCTGACTACAGAAAAAATTTAAGGAATTCACTGTACACAACAGGTTTAAGGAATGGTATTTGCTACATGAGAAAACATTGTTGGTTGTATACTTGCTTGAACAAGTCCAGGATTTCTGAGTAGAGCAGAATACCCTTACCACGAGGCTTTGTACATGCTTTCCCCTTATCCTATGCATACACAACATAATAAATAGGTACAGAAGAGAAAGTGGGAGAGAAAAATCTGCCTCCCTTTCCCTGTGTTTTCAGTGGTGTTTTCCTTGAGGCAGACTTGGGAAAGGAAGTCTCTCTTTCGTATATACATACATACACACACACACATATAAATATAAATCACCTAGATGTCTGCCATGAAGGGGCTGTGCCATGCCAAAAGGTGGTCATGAGAAAGCCCCATTTCAATGTGGCCAAGAGTAGGGATTGTGGGTAGGGGGGCCTTTGAGCTGGGATATTATTCACTGGTATCTGTGAGGCTTTAACTGAAAGGCCCAACTACAGTCTAAGATGTAGGAGTGGCACCTGGAACCTGCCTGGGAAAGTCTAATTTTTTGTAGTATACTATACTGGTAGGAGTTGGGGGAGTGAGTTCTTGGAGTCTTGGTGTACAGGAAAGGAAGAATGAGCCACTTATATGGGACTAGGTGCCTCAGAGCACAATCAATTGAGGGGCTTTGGCTTTTTAATCTCTGTGAGTGAGTTGAGGAGAAGAGGTGGAGGAGTACTAGGGAACATTACCGGAGACTCCACATCTTATCAGTGGAGTACATTAAATGCCTATTGTGTCTGACCCTTGTAAATAGCTTGGGCAGAACCAAACCTGCCGGCTTTGGTAATGATCATCTCAGTCCCGATGTCATGGAATTTCTTCCACAGTTCGGATCCTTGAAGTTCTGCTTCAATAACCTCTTTCTTGTCCAGATTTTCACTGCTGTTGTCATTGCCACGGACAATGCCACAGCCAGAGAAAATTGTTGGGGGCTCTGTCTTGGTTCGTTTTTCTGTTGGACACAAAGACACCCAGAGCTTGAGAGCGCTTCATAGTTTTCATATCCCCCCTTCTCGCTGGCGCCTATCTTGGAGATGCCATCTGTGTTTCTTTCCCCAGGACCGCAGGGGGAAGATCACCAAGGTCTCCACAACACCCTCTGTGGTCTCTTAATGAAGAGAGAGGTACCCTGGTTGTGCTCCATTGCCTCCATGTTAAGGTTGTTCTACCTTGTTTTTTTTTTTTTTTTCTCTTTTCTTTTCTTTTTTTTCTCATCTTCACTCTCCGAAAGCCATTCCTATATGAGTGTCCTAGGCTGGATCCCATCAGGATCTGGGAACGCTCACTTCCTACCCCTATGTAAAGTGATCCTCTGCCTCTCTGCGTTTCTGGGCTTGGGCGGTGGGTAGGGGGTGGCCAGGGTGATGAGCTTCTCTTCTTCATAAGCATTTAGTTACCCTCCCCTTCACGACAGAGGAAACTCAGAACTCTATTGAGATATGGAGGCTCTGAAACTTCCCCTAAAGTCCCCAATGTGGCAGTCTGTCTGGGTCAGGACTTTTTTAAGGTAAGGGCTAGCCATTTTCCCGCAGCACAGCTAGCCCGGCAGGCAAATGCTGATCCATCCCACCCAGGCAGTGGGCTCCAAGCAGTGGAGGTACTTACCGGGCTGTTTGCTCTTCCTTGGAGTGCCTTTCCTTCTCTCCTCCTCTTCCTCTACGCTCTCTTTCTCCTGTAGTTCAAGCTGTGCTTCCTCTCTTGGTTCTTGTAGTTTTCTTTTGCTGGATCTCCCCACCAAGGCAGCGACAGAAAAGGCGTGTGCCCGAGAGCTCAGAGCCATGCCTGGAACGGAGGAGGGAAATGTGTGTGGCAACGTTTCAGCCTGAGCGTGGTTACCGAGGGAGGAGGAAGGGAGGGAGGGTGCAGAGGGTATATGAGAGAGGGAAAGCTGCGCGGGGGTGGGGAGGAGGCGGAGAGCTACACACAAATCCAGAAATCGAGATCTGCATTCAAAGAAAAAAATATCAGTATGTCTCTCTGTGTATGCGCTTGTAATTTTTATAGACACATTTTTTTTCTTTGAACAAACAAAATGAAAGAAGAGGAAAACCGGAGTCTAAGTCCTCCAGAGTCTAGAATTTAGTCCCCTTTCCTTTTGTGGTCTCCTCCCTCCCAGTGGTAATGGGCAGACCATCAGTTCTCCAATCCCACATTCCAGGACGGCAGGCTGGCAATCTCTGGCATTTTCAGAGAACAGACCTACAGCTAATTGAGGCTCACGCCACTGGAACTGGGGAAATACTGTTACATCCGATTGAGTGAATACCCCGCTGGTCACAGCCTCCACTGTTTGTTTTGGAAACTACTAGAAGCGTAAAAAAAATCACTGTGAGTGACACTTCAGAGTCTGACAAGGAATAGGGAGTGGGAGATTGTAAAGAGGCTCCAGATACGCAGGCGGAGAGGGAGACAAGGTTTCTGTTTTACATTAAATTGTAAAACTCAAAGACATGGAAAGTAATTACAAGAGGAGCCACTTTTCAAACAAAAGTGCAAATATTATTTAAACAGATCCAGAGAAGTGTACTGGCACCTTTTTCTCTCCAGTGAAAGCAGCTGGGAAACAGGGGAGTGCAAGCTTTTCCGGATTTGTTGGGTCTGAAGCAGGTTGGGCAATTGTGACAGTTTGTCCTCTCTCTCTTGATAGCAAGATTCAGGTAAGGAAGGCAGGAGGGTATAAGACACCACTGTTAAACATCGGAGCAAACGTAGGCCTTCAAGATTTGCCTCTGCTGGAGCCCTGGATTCCTTCCCATAGACCTTCTTTTTGCTGATTGAGTCCTGTGACAGAGCAAACAGAGCCTAAGGACTCCAGGGCCATCAAGAGAACAACAATAGGAAATTTGCACCCAAGGATATGCACACCTTAAATGTTGGGAATAAATAATTTATTCCAGTGTATTTCAGAGTACAGTATATAGGATCATTACCTTCCAGGGTAAGGTAAGCATGAGAGGGCTGAGGAAGATGTACATCTCAGCATCAGGGCTTGGGTGTGGCCTGACTAAACTAGTACAGGAAGAAGGAGCACTGGATATGTCAAAACTAATAAAACAATAATGATGATGATGATGATTGTGTCTAGCTAGGGAGAGTAAAGGCCCTAGTTATTCCAGAGCCTCTGTGTTTCTTATAATGCTGCATTCCACTCCACAGGTGCTATAATCAGCCAAAATTTTCTTTTCTTTTCTTTTCTTTTCTTTTTTTTCTTTTCTTTTCTTTTCTTTTCTTTCTTTCTTTTTTTTTTTTTTTTTTTTTTTTTTGCAGTTTTGGCAGGGGCCACAGCCACCCTCGGTATATGGGGCCAGTGCCTTACTCACTGAGCCACAGGCACTAACCAGCCAAAATTTCTGAGCCCTCTCTAGACATGTTTCCCAATAAACCTTAACTAAATCCCTCTTATTTTTTATTTTCAGGACACAAACATTAGGTTACATCGTTTGCATTTGTTACGTAAAGTTGCTGTTGTAGTTTTTCCCTTCACCCAGACTATGTGCTGTGTACCTTACATTGTATCTGTTAGGTGAGGGCACAATTCCCCTCTCTCTTTTTCTCTTCCTCTTCATGATTCTCCACTTCCTCCAAGGTAAATTTAATTGTATTTTCTCTTGTGTGTGTGTATTTGTTTGACTACTGGCTTCATATTGTTACTGAGAACATTGGATACTTTCTTTTTCATTCTTATGATAAGTTATTAAGGAGAATTTTCTCCAACTCCATCCAGGTTAATACAAAAGATGTAAAGCCTCTGTATTTTTATGGCTAGTGTTTCATAGTAATCACAGTTTATTAATCCATTCATGGGTTGATGGGCATTTGGGTTATTTGCACATTTTGGTGATTGAAAATTGAGCTGTGATGAACAATCTACTGAAAAAGTCCTTAAAATAACATGATTTTTTGTCTTAATAGATACCTAGTAATGAGACTGAAGGATCAAGTAAAAGGTCTATTTGAGTTCATTGAGTATTCTTTATATTTCTTTTCAAAGGGACTGTATTAGTTTGCAATCTCACCAACAATGTAAAAATATTTCTTTCTTTGTACATGCATACCAGCATTTGCAGTTGTGGGACTTTATGATGTGGGCTATTCTCTTTGGGTTTAGATGATATCTCAAGGTGGTTTCGATTTGCATTTCTCTGATGATTAAGGATGATGAGAATTTTTTTTCTGTTTGTTGGCCATTAGTCTGTCTTCTTTACACAAGGTTCTGTTCATGTCTCTTATCCAGTGATAGATGTAATTATTTGCTCTTTTTTGTTGGTTGATTTGATTTCTCTGTAGATTTTAGTTATAAACTTTTTGTCAGATTTGTAACATGGAAACATCTTTTTCCATTCTGAAGAAAAAAGACTGATTTTTCATAAAAACTTTGGTGAGCCCACAGATCACCATAAAGGCTAGAGAACAGTATTAAATATTATGTTGCCAGGAATAACATCCCAAAACACATCACAGAGCTAGTCTTCTAAGAAATCTCTGTCAAGTCATGGCCTCTATCTCCAGAAACATTCTAGTCAACAGAACTAGAGCAATGGTCACAGCTAGCCTCACAGGTAGTATTTGGCTGACATAGGACCATCATCTTTTCCAGAATGGATTCTGTACAGTCTCTACTTCAACCCATCATCAGCTGGTGATCCACAACCTGGTAGGTGCATTGATGATGCTTGGGTCTCCTAGCTGCAATGGAAGCAGGGAAAACAAATTATCTGCTATATTCAGCTTCTACACTGTTGGTGGGAAGGAATATTCTGAAGAAATAGAAATTGTGTTTAGTTATTAACAACCACAAAGAATGAGTAACATTCACTAAACAAATAAAATATTTATTCCTGTAAAATATAATGAAACCCAATGTATCTGCAAATAGTTTTGTGATTCCTATTTTTTTTTTTCTGATTTTTAATTTGCCTGAATTTTTTTCCCAATCTTTCACCCTTGTTTTTTCCTTGGGAGTTAAATGAATTTCCAGGAGACAGCATATGGTTGGCTCGTATCTTTTCATCCAGTCAGCCAGCCGGTTCCTCTTCACTGGGGAATTAAAACCATTCACATTTATTAAAAAATTGATAAATATGATGGAGTTCTGTTCATCTTGTTTTGTGGAGGGCTGTTCCCTAGTTTTATCACTTAGGCCAATATGGAATCTAGGTTTTGCCATTTGGTTTCTTGGTGTCTACTTCTCTAGTGGTAAAATATGCTGGTGTGTATAGAATGGGTCTGTATATTTACTGCATAGTTTTTGTGGCAAAATTATTCAGTGTTTGCATGTGGATGAAATATTCAATTTCTTCTTAGAATAAGAAACTTAATTTAGCAAGATACAGATTTATGGGATGAAAATTTCTTTAAGAAGGTTAAACTTGGGTGACTTGGCTGCTCTGGGTTATAAAGTTTCCACTGAAAAGTTTGTTGACATCCTAATGTTTTGGCCCTTGTAGTTAAGAGTTTTATTTATTTATATTTTTAGAGACAGGGTCTCACCTTATTGCCCTCCATACAATGCCATGGTGTCACAGCTCACAGCAACCTCCAGCTCTTGGGTTTTGCCTCAGCCTCCCAAGTAGGTGGGACCACAGGAGCCCACCACAATAGCTGGTTGTTTTTTATTGCAGTTTGGCCAGGGCTGGGTTTGATCCCCCCACCACCCCAGGTATATGGGGCCAGTGCCCTACCTACTGAGCCAAAGAGATGCTGTCCCAGAATTTTATGTATTTTTTAATTAGGTCATATACACATAGATCATGTATATATAACTGCATTTATCGGGTACAATGTGCTGATTTTATGTACAATTTGGAACTCTTAGATCAAATTACTTAATATAGGGTTTCACCTCATTTGCTTAAGTATTGTGTTAAGACATTTATATTCTATACTTAGAGTATATGACATGTCCCCTTGCAATATGCTCCATAGGTGTGGTGCCACTGTTTACCCTCCCTCCGTGAAAACGCCCCCCTCCCTTACAATCCCCCTTCTCTTTCCTCCTACATCCAGAGCTATAGTTGTGATTTATCTTTAATATGAAAGTGTGAGTGATTAAAAATTGGTTTCATAAAAGTACTGAGTACATTGGATACTTTTTCTTCCATTACGAAGATACTTTACTAAGAAAAATATGTTCTAGCTCCATTCATGTAAACATAAGGGAGGTAAAATCTCCATCTTTTTTGGACTGTATAGTATTCCATGCTATACGTATACCAAAATTTGTGAATCCATTCACGGGTCAATGGGCAATTGGGCATCTTCCATGACTTGGCAATTATGAATTGAGCTATACTGAACAATCTGGTACAAATATCTTTTTATATAGTGATTTTTGGTCTTTTGAATATACACCTACTAGAGGAATTGCAGGGTCGAATGGCAGGTCTACATTTAGATCCCTGAGTGTTCTCCAAATTTCTTTCCAAAAGGAATGTATTAGCTTGCATTCCCACCAACCATGCAGAAGTGTTCCCTTTTCTCCACATCCATGCCACCATTTGTAGTTTTGGGATTTTGTTATGTGGGCTACTCTTACTGGAGTTAGATGATATCTCAAAGTGGTTTTGATTTGTATTTCTCTGATGACTTAAGATGATGAACATTTTTTTCATGTGTCTGTAGGCCATGTGCCTGTCTTCTTCAGTGAAACTTCTGTTCAAATGTCTTGCCCACAATGAAATGGTATCATTTGTTCTTTTCTTATTAATAAGTTTGTGTTCTCTGTGGATTCTGGTTTTCAAACCTTTGTCAAAAACATAAACTTCAAATATCCTCTCCCATTCTGTGGGCTGTTTACTTGTTTCCTTAGTATGTTCTTGGCAGTGCAGAAGCTTTTTAGTTTGATCAGATCCCAGTAATGTATTTTTGGTGTTGCTTCAATTGCCTGGGGGTCACCTCATAAAGAATTCTCCTAGGCCAATTTCTTCAAGTGTTTCCCCTGCATTCTGTCCAATAATTTTTGTTTGTTGTTGCATTTATCCACTGAGAAATTTTTATGGTTTCATGTCAGGTTTAAGACATGAAATCTTAAATCCAAATCTTTTATCCAAAGATAGTCAGTTTCTGCTAATTGTGAAATGTGTGGGTTCAGTTTCTGTCCTCTACAAGTCACCAGTCAATTCACCCAGAACCATTTTTACATAGAGAATCTTTCCCCCAGTTTATATTTTTGATAGGCTTATCAATGATCAAATGATGATAAATATCTGGGTTCATCTGTTGGTTCTCTATTCTGTTTCAGATATTTACCTCTCTATTTTTGTGTTGTTTTGATCACTGTAGATTTGTAGTATAAAGTCTGGTAGGGTGATTCCACCTGATTTGTTTTATTTCTGAGTAATGTCTTGACAATTCAAGTTCTTTTCTGTTTCCATGTAAAACTAAGTACTAATTTTTCCAGATTTTTCAAGAATTACAGGGGTGCTTTAATAGGGATTACATTGAATTTGTATATTGCTTTGGGTAGTATGGATGTTTTAACAAAGTTTATGGTCTGTTTCTCCATTTGCTAACATCTTCTGCTCTTTCTTTTCTGAGAGTTTCAGAGTTCTTTTTATAGAGAACTTTCATGTCTTTTATTACGTACACTCCCAGATATCTCATCTTCTTTGGCACTACTTTAAAAGAAATATAGTACTTGTTTGTTTTTCAGCTTGAGTATTGTTGGTATATATAAATGCTACTTATTTGTCAGTATTGATTTTATATCCTATTATGCTCCTATATTCCTTGATCACTTCTAAGAATTTTGTAGTTGAATCTCTGGGGTTTTCCAGGTATATGATTATATCATCTGTGAAGAGTGAAAGTTTTATCTCCTGTGACCCTATAGGATACCATTGATTGCCTTCTCATGCCAGATTTTGATGTCTAAGACTTCCATTACAATGTTAAAAAGCAGTGGAGAGTGTGGGCAACCTTGCCTGGTTCCTGATCTAAGTGGAAATGTTTTCAATTTTACTCCATTCAATACAATATTGCCTGTGGGTTTGCTGTACATGGCCATCATCAGTTTAAAAAATGTCCCTTTTATACCAACTTTCTTAAGTGTTCTGATCATGAAAGGATGCTGGATATTATCAAAAGCTTTTTCTGCATCAATTGAGAGAATCATATGTTCTTTGTTTTGTTTATGTGATGTATTATATTTATAGATTTAGGTACATTGAAGCAACTTTGAGACCGTGGGATAAAATCTACTTTGTCATAAGTGTATAATTTGTTTGACATGTTGCTGAGTTCTCTTTTCTAGGATCTTATTGAATATTTTTGCATCTATTTTCATTAAAGATATGGTCTATAATTTTCTTTTCTTATTGGGTCTTTTTCTGATTTAGGGATCAGGGTGATATTTGCTTAATAGAATGTGCTGGAAAGACTTCCTTCTTTTTCTATGTTTTGGAAAAGGTTAAGTTGTAAAGATATTAGTTCTTCTGTAAAGATTTGGTGGAATTCTGATGTGAAGCCATCTGATCCCAGACTACTTTTTGGGGAGGTTTGTATAATTGAAGCTATTTTAGTTCTTGATATGAGTCTGTCCAATATTTCCAAATATTTCTGACTAAGTCTGGGAGTGTGTCATGTTTCCAAGTAATGGTCACTTTCCTGAAGATTTTCATATTTCTGAGAATAGAAGGTTTTGTAATATTAATTGTTTTTTGAATTTCTGCAGTGTCTGTTGTTATTTTACCTCTGTCATTTCTGACTGATGAAATTAGTGATTTTACTCATCTATTTCTGGTTAGCCAAAAGTTTATCAATTTTGTTAATCTTTTCAAAAAAACAACTTTTTGATTCATTGATCTGTTGAATAATTCTTTTGTTTTAAATTTCATTTAATTCTGCTCTAATTTTGGTTATCTCTTTTCTTCTTCTGGGTTTGGGGGTTGGAATGTTCTTCCTTTTCCAGTTGCATGAGATGTCCCATTAAGTTGTTGTCTTTTCTCTTTCTGTTCTCTTGAGGAATGCTTGCAACCATATAAATTTCCCTCTTAGTCCTGACTTTGCAGTATCCCACAGGTTCTGGCTAATTCATGTGTTCATTTTAATTTTGTTCAAAAACGTGGTAATTTCCTTCATAATCTCATATATAATCCAGCTATCATTCAGCATAGGATTATTTAGTTTCCATGTCTTTCTATGTGTATGTTGATTCTTGTTGTTGCTGAGTTCAACTTTTATTCTGTGATGGTCTGAGAAAATGGAAAGAATAGTATTTATTCTTTGAAATTTGCTGAGGTTACACTTGTGACCTAAGATGTCATCAATTTTGGATGTTTCATGGGGTGATGAGAAGGGTGTGTATTCAGTTTTGTTAAGATAAAATGTTCTGTAGATGTCTGTTAAATTCAATTGTTGAATGATAAAGTTTAAGTCTAAAATTTCTTTACTAGTTTCTTAGTGGAAGATCTATCCAACACTGCCAAGGGAGTGTTAAAATCTATGACTACTATGGTGTTGGAGGATATCAAGTTGTTCATGTCTTTTAGGGTTTCCCTTATAAATTGAGCAGCATTCTGGTTGGGTACATAAATGTTAAAAATTAAAATCTCATGTTGAATGTTTCCTTTAACAAATATGAAGTGGCCACCCTTATCTTTCCTTACTATTGCTGCTTCAATAAAGCAGCTTATTGTATCTGCAAGTAAAAATGCAACCCCTGATTTTTCTGATTTCCATTTGCCTGAATTATAGATGTCCATCCTTTCACCCTGAATCTATATTTATCCTTTAAGGTAAGATGAGATTTTTGTATGCGACAGATATCTGAGCTGAGTTTTTGTATCCAATCAGCCAACCTGTGTCTTTTTTGAGGACAATTAATGCCATTCACATTAATTGAGAGTGTTGATAAGTCTGTTAGTATTTTGGGTGTTGAGATTTTCAAAAATCTAGTGGACATTTTTAATGCTTTCACCACTGTGGAAGTTGTATTTTGATCAAAAATTTCTGAGTGAGTTTAATTAAGTGGTAGAGTATTGTGCTGGTCATTGTGTAGTATGGGTCTGAGAATATCCTGGAGAGCTGGTTTAGTTATGTCAAATTTCTTTAACATGTGTATGTCATTAAAGAATTTAATTTCTCCATCATAAATGAAACTCAGTTTAGCTGGATTCAGGATACTGGGTTAAAAGTTGTTTTGGGGGTTCTTTTTTTTGTTTGTTTGGGTTTTTTTTTAGGAGATTGAGGGTCCTTGACCATCCTCTTGTGGCTTGAAAAGTTTTAGCAGAGGGATTTGCAGTCACTCTAATTTTCTTCCCCTTATAAGTTATGATTTTCTCATGTCTGACTGCTTGCAGAATTTTCTCCTTCATATTAACTTTGGCTAAGTTAATTACAATGTGTCTAAGAGATGCTTTATTTGGATTGAGTTGTGCTGGGATTCTGAAACGGTCTGCTATCTGCATTTCAGTATCTCTTGCCATGCTTGGGAAGTTTTAAAAAAGTCCCGATTTTTGGAAAGAATGCATGACATGTTAGATAATTGCCTCAGAAAGCCCCTCCCACAAAAAGCCCCTTCCAGCCCTTAAAGTTACAACTCCTCCCCTAACACAGGGAGTGGCCTGCTTACCTCATCACCCTGTTCCAATTTCCCATAGCCCACCCCTATGGCTCTTTCTGCCAGAGCAATAACTCCTTATTGGTTATCCCACCAGCCAGTCACCATTCTGAGACTTCCCTATATAAGGGTATGTGTCTGCTCCTTTCCTTCTCTTTTCCTCCTCTTCCCCCTTGCTCTTCTCTACTCTCTCTCTCTTCTCTTCCCCACTCTCCCCTTATCTCTCTCCCCTCTTTTCTCTCCTCCTCCGTGCTGCTCTGCAGCCTCCCTCCCCCCCCACCAATAAAGACCTTTTGTACAAACTTTAGTGGTCTGTGAGATCTCTGCTGGTCGAAGTGCCTCTTTCACAACAAGCTAAGGAACAGTGGGAGAATGGGGAGGGAATATACAGTTTTCAGCTGACATGTGGCTATTTTTCCAGGATATGAGTTTTATATTATTTTTGTTAATTTTATAATGTTAAACTTTAATAATAACAAATAATTGTTGAAAAATGATTATCGAGAACTGCTTATCAAAGTTTGCATTGTTGATCAGTTATTAGAATTCAACCACCTTTGTTTGGACTTAATAAACAATGGCATTTTTTGGCATTGACAAAACGAAAATATTTTGTAACTATCTCTCAGATGATACACATCATACTGCATGCTAATGCTAGTTAAACAAATGATGTCAACAAATCAGCTATTCAGATAATTTAGGTAAGTAATTTATTTATTTCATGGATTTAACAGACAGTACTCATTTATATTTTTTAGTGATGGCAAAAAGTCTAGCGCTGGCCTTGAAAGTGATACTTATGATTTACAAGGTATCATTATTTAAAAAATATATTGATAAGAAAAAGTTTAAATCTTGGGAATCAGCAAAAATCACAATAGAGAACAAATGGTTAGAAATATTTCATCATTTTGAAACAAACCATGTTCCATACAATAATACACTAAAAATTGTGGGATATGTGCTGTCCTTACCAGGAACTAATGCTGCGACTGAATGTGTTTTCTTCTATGGTAAATTAAGTGTGGACATCAGGAAAATCACAATTAAGTGTTGAGACTTTGAAAGCCATTTTATGTGTGAAATATAATTTAACAAAGTCTTATGAAAAATTTCATGACCTTTTAAACAATAACAGCAATCTACTAAAAAAAAAATTCACTCAAATGAGAAATATGCCAAAGAATAAAATAATACTATACATAATTTTTTAATGTATTATATTTATAAATTGTACTTATGTTGAAATTAAAAAAATATTACAATACTATTTTTGCATTCTATGAAAATTTTTGTTGCTCCATATAGACCAAATTTTTAATTAAGAACTCCTGCCCACCCCTGGTCAATGGTGTCCCACTTTACCAATGTTAAAATCTGGTCATCTTACTTTTGGAACAACCTCTTCTTCAGGAATTTCTATAAAGTGAATGTTTGCTTTTTTGGAGTGGTCCCACAACTCTCTCTCTCCATTTTTACTCTCCTCTTCTCTTCCTCTTTGAGCATTTGGGAGCATTCAAAAGCTTTGTCTTCAATATCAGAGATCCTTTCCTCTCCCTGCTCCATTCTGTTACTGAGGGATTCTACTGTATTTCTCAGCTTTTTCAGGGCTGCAAATTTTTTCTCAATGTGTCAAAAAACTGTGGTCATTTTGTCTTTGAATTCATTGAATTTTTGAGACAACTTTTGAATTACTCCTTGAATTTCTAATTCTAACTTTACCTCCCTTCTGTTAATTTTGTTTGCCACCCAAATTCTAAACTTGATTTCTGACATTTCAGCCATTAGTTTATGAAAGGGATGTTCTGTTGTGTCACTTTTGTCATTCCCTGGGTGAGCTGATCTACTCTTGATTATTTGTGTTACCAGAGTTTTTCCACTAATTCCACCCCATGATTATTTTTAACCATTTGGCTAGAGGAGCTAATTAGTTGGGATTGAATTGAGGACTCCTGGAGTTGTAATTAACCAGATTTTTGCCAAAGATCTGGGACTGGTGACTGCAGCTTTTCCCCTGCAGCTTTACAAAGGTCCCATTCAGTACTACAGCCTGAGACTCTGGGGACCTGCTTGGTGTGATGGGACAACTTGACTCTGTCTTGTATTCAACTAGACTGTGTCCAATTCTAGTGAATCAGTGGCTTTGGGTTGAAATGCCAGCTGTGGATAAATACAAGCAATTAAAACACACCCCCCATGGGCAACAACTCGAAGAGGAGAATCAAGCCTTCCCACTACAATACAACCAGGGTACAACCTTGGAGGGTCTCCGAATGATTGACCCAGGTCAAGAGTTCAAAACCAATTGTCCTGGTCAATACAAACGTAGATCAAGTGAGAGGTTCAAAAAAGTCTCCAGCAACTAGACAGTAGGGGTCCACTCGCGACTCAAATGTGACTTGCTTTGGTGCTCAGCAGAGGCAGAACAGACTGGCCAGTAGAAGAGTTAGACCAGGAGGGCTGGTGCCTCTTTCCCCATCTTGCATCTCTTTCACACCCAGTCACTGCTATCCTCTCAGGGCTGTGGCCCAGTTTCCTCAAATAAGCAAATGTGCCAGGGCTTTGTGCCTGTCAGAGCCAAAGGAAAGTCACTGTCCTCAGCCTAACTGCCACAATGTGCCACCATCCAGCAGGGGGAACTGAAGCCTAACTCTGGGTGCTCAATGGAAATTGGGGAGTGTTTCACCTGAGCTCCATCCAAATCTGAGGTTAACAAATCAGCAAATATTTTTCTCCCTCAGCCACTGCGCCTTTGTCCCAGATGCTCTGCTACTCTGGTATTCATGCAGAGCAAGTTCTGGGTCCCTCTTATAGTCCTCAGTTGGGGAGGTGTCTCTCCAAAATTAGACCCCATTGGGATAGTGCTACTATGGCTGAAGCTTTGTGGGAGGTGTCTGTGTGCAGCTCTGAGGCAGCTTCCACAGTTCCCATGGCTCCTGAAGCTTCCATGGCTCCCATAGCTCCTCTGGCTCCCTTGGATTGGAGGCTGACACAGCTTGAGTGGCTTGGGTGGGTTGGGCTGCTCATGGGGCTTGGAAGGCTGTGGTGGCTTGGGGCTTGTAAGCAACCATCTGCTGCTGATTTGCACTTTCACAGGTCCAAGCCAGACAGCCTCTCCCCTTTTTCACTTTCTGCACCACTACTGGATTTACTGCTACAGTGCAGCTTCACTATCATGGCCCATATAATGCCTGGTCCTAGCAAAGAACCATAGACATTCTGGTCTCTTGCAGAGGTTGGGCTTCTGGATTGCCAGACAAGAGGGGAATGGTGGACTGAGAGTTCAGAATGGCATGAAAAACTGTTTGTACAACTTTCATGCCAGGTAAGAGAATGCTCATGCTCACAGCAGGGTCGCTCTGGAGAAGAAATCTCTGCTTTCAGCAAGTCTCACCCATGGGGTGAGATAAGAAGTACTCAGTACACCTCTCTCTTATAGAGATCTCTCAGTGAGCAAAGAAACTCTCTTGTGGGAGGGGATGAACACTTGTCTTCTTTGGGATGAGTTTTATACCTGAAATTACCTTCTTCGGAGTCACAGCTAGCCTCAGCAGAGCTGACATGCAGTTATCATTCTACTCTCTCAGCTCGGCTCTTGACCTTTATTGGGTACTTTCTGGCCATTATCTTTCCCTCTGGATGGGAGCTTCTGTCGAAAGCTAGCTCCAGTTGGCCATCTTCTCCCTCCCCCTAGTTAAGAGTTTTATTATGCCTTGATGTCTGCAGAATTTTCTCTCTCATTTTGATTTTTACTCAAGTTAATTTAAATATGTCTATTAGATGATTTATTTGAGTTAAGTCCTGAAGTTTTGTAACTATCTAGCATCTATATTTCTTTGTCTTTCACAATGCTTATGAAATCATTCAGAAGGATGTCTTGCAGTAGAGCTTCCATGATTTTAGGACTCCATTCTTCTCTTTCAGAGACACTTATGATTCCCATGTTTGTACACTTTGTGTATTTACATATCTCTCTAAGAGATTGCTCTGCTTTTGATATTTTCTTTTCTGCCTCTTTAAATGATTGGGTTACTTCAAAAGTCTTTGAGTACTGAGATTATTTCTTCTCCATGTTTTATCTATTGCTGATATGTTCTACTGCTTTTTGAAACTCCTTAAATGCTTCTTTCAATTCCTTAAGATCAGCTATACCTTTCCTAATTATGTCCAGATCTTTGGTGACTCTGTCTTTAATTTTGTTTATTTATTGAGACTAATTGTTGACTTTTTTACTATCTTCTCTTCAATTCCATTCATCTTATTTTCCATCCATATTCTGAATCATATTTCTGTTATTTCAACAAATCTCTTTATGGATGGTATCTGCTCCTATATATCATGTTGCCAGTGTTCTTCTGCTGATTCTCCTCCATGTGTACTTTTAGTTTATTTATTTGTTTATTTGAATGTTTAAGCTGGGATGTTAGGGTGTCCCTAAATTTTTTTGAGAGATATTCTGGTTGGGTTCATCTGGGCAGCTCAGAGGAGTCAGTTGGGGTTTGGAAGTCAGAGCCTGGGATGACCTAGTGGCTCACATATCTGCCATCAGTGGTGCTTCTTAATTGACTCTGAGCCCCTTTTGGTGGCTGGTCAGGTAACAACATTTTAGCCCTGAATCTCAGAGATCTCCATGCCCCTTATAGTATTTGCCAATGCTTAGTGAATGGCAGGTCCTTGTTCCACCTTTGCTCAGTGGTTGGCAGGGCTCTTAAGCTGCCTGATCCAATAGGCTGGGATCAGTTTTATAGGCTCCAAGGACAGGGATATTTACACATATTCTAGGACTTGTTGATATGAGATGGCTACTTATTGTCAAACACTCAGTAGACTGTTAAGTATATTTCAATGACTAACCTGAGGGGATGATTTCAAGGTCAGTGTCCCCAAGATGAGGGGATTATCCCCTTTTCCAGGATCTGCCAAAGAAAAGCAGCTGCTTGTTGCATGCCCAGCTTGGTCATCAGGGATTTAGGGTTATTTGTATTCTAAGACAACAGGCTGATACCAGTTTCAAAGATTCTGAGGTATCATGCCCATTCCAGGTCCCATAAAAATTATACAGCAGTTTGTTGTTGCATTTATACACTGAGAAAGATTTTAAGGGCTTGGAAAATAGAGCTGAAATAAGATCAAAGCCCCAGTATGTGAAGCTCACCTCTCCCCTTCACCACTGACTGTTTAATTGAGACATTGGTTTCTTCTGTGGCCCTTCTCACAAATGGCCACCAATCTGCCCTTGTGGGCTACATGGTGTTGGGAGGTCCCTGAATATAAATGCTGTCTTCTCTAAGCAGGGTCAGATGGGACTGGAGGCAGGGCCCCCAGATGGCACTCCTATGCCAGGGACAGCTTATGCACAGAAAGCAGAACTATCCCAGAGGGTGGAGCCATAATAAACCAGGTGAGAGCTAGGCACAACCACAGTATCAGTCCCACCAACCACAGACTCAAAAAGGCTCACTTTTTTCTTATTATTTGGGGAATCTGCAGCTTCTAGTGTGCCTCTCAGGGTTTCCCAGAACAAAATTGCCCATACGTTGGTCCACACCTTTCAAAGTTAGTAGGGCAGAGTTAGGGTTAGAACTTCCAGGTAGAGCCCCCAGGCCAGGGGTAGTGCACAGATGGGAGACCTAACTACCCCAGTGCAAAGGGACAGTTCCACCCTGGTAAAAGCCAGGTACAAAATGTCAGCCCCACCAGCAGCAGATCTAAAATCTTAAACTTTCTTCTGCAGTTGCAGGAGAATCTACAGCTTCCCCCCCAGGGCTTCCCAGCTGGGGTCATCTGAGTCTGGGCCCACCCCTCTCCAAACTGGTAGGATGGGGCTGAGGCCTCCAGCTGAAGTCCAGGAATTAGGGCAGTATGCATATAGCAGTTTGAATAGCTCCAGAGGGTAGAGATAGATACAACCTGGAAAGAGCCAGGATCACTGGAATACCAGTCTTGCCAACGTTAGTAAAATTGGGCCACTGTTTCCTCCCAGAAG
>NW_003852570.1:184039-215426 GCF_000181295.1 Otolemur garnettii
GGTAGAGATAGATACAACCTGGAAAGAGCCAGGATCACTGGAATACCAGTCTTGCCAACGTTAGTAAAATTGGGCCACTGTTTCCTCCCAGAAGTCCAGGAATTAGGGAAGTGTGCATATAGCAGTTTGAATAGCTCCAGAAGGTAGAGATAGATACAACCTGGAAAGAGCCAGGATCACTGGAATACCAGTCTTGCCAACGTTAGTAAAATTGGGCCACTGTTTCCTCCCAGTTCACAGTCTCTTAGAGTCCCCAGTTGAGGAATTACAATGCTGAGATCCACTGGATTTCCACCAGATGTGGTGTGGAGGCAGGGCCCACTTTGCTTCAATTGTCCTTCACCCTCTCTGCTCTTCAAGCAGTTGTTCCGGCAGGATTCCAGTGAGAGAGAACCTGAAAACCACAAGGTTTGTTTATGAAGTTGCTATGGGGAAAAAGAAGTGTCCAGACTCCCCTCACTGTTCTAGAGCTTGGGGTTGGAGTAGTCCATCCAAGCTGTTTGACTTGAATTAGTATTCCCTGGATTTGCCAGCACAGAGTAAAATTGGGCCTCAGCAGAGGGCAATCTATTCTGTTGCTAAAGAAAATCAGGAAAATGGGCTGTGGCTACAAGCTTTCTGGAGCCAAAGTTGTTTTATATTCTGGTGGGCAGGAGAGGGGTTCAGCGGAGGCCATGTCTATGTGCAGAAGTCTAGGTTTTAGGTCCTTCCTGGTGCTCTGCCATGGAGTGAGTATTCCTTAGGTTTACTGTTGTTGAAAGCCCCTGGGTAGGGAGAAGAGTCCTTGGAGGAATTCCCCTTATCCTACTGTTCTGTTCAGCTTTGGGCTACTCTGAATCTGGTCCACTCCATAATTGTTCTGTGTCTCTTCTTCTTTCTCATCTTCATCTTTGCAGTTTCTCACATTGATGTAGCTGAATGCCTATATTCCTTCTGCTCCACATTATCAATTGCTCTAAGTTCACTTCAGTCCAATCTTCCTCCTTATAGCTGTGACAGTCTAACTGAGAGCTGGATCTAGTTATCCATATTGTCCCCTCTTGCAAACGTATGTTTCACATATGAACTACAAAATATGAATTGTGTAGTTTTGGTGATTTTGCATATGAATTAAATGATCATACATTTGCCTTTAAAACCAGTATGGAACAATATAAAGTTGAAATGTAAAACTAATGAGAAAATTTTAAAATTTTGGATTTTTTTTTACTAATATTTACTTTAAATAAAAAAAGTAGACACAACATTACAAATAGAAAAAGAATCCATTAAAATAAAGAATACACACACACTCATATATATTTCCAAATATGTATATTTCTAATAACTTGAGGTCCTCTCCATTCTCATGATTACACTAGAATTTAAGAAACTTATTTGGCTTCCAGATTGGAAAATGTGAAATGGGTTATTAATTTCCAATTTAACATGGTTGCTGCTAACCCTATAACTAGGACTATGTATTTCATGATCTCTGTGATTCTGTTCCTAGTGTGAAATATGAGATCTTTTCTGAGGTCTTAACTGTTAGACCTTATGTACCACTTTTATGGGCACACCTCAGAGGGGCCCATTTACTAGAGAGTTTATTTGAAATATATGACTTAATGCAAGCTGGTAAAATTGTCTTTCTCAGAATAGGAGGAATTCCTTTCTTTATCTGTGTACTTCACAGATATTTATTCCTCAAATTATACAAGGAAGGAAGAGACCTGCCACTCTGGCAACTTATTTATACCCCACAATGTATATCTCTGAGGCAGGGAACCAGAAACTGAAAATGTGAATTGAAAGGGGAAAATATGAAATATCATAGAAAAATAAGGCAAGTTATGTTTCAAAATTTTCTTTTCTTATAAGTTTATAATAAGTAGAGAACTATATGGAAGTAATGATTAACTCCCAATTAGTCAAACTTACCTTTATTAGCAGATATCATAGCACTAGTATATTTATGTGAAAATAATTAAGGTTTTAGAGAATTTTTTGAAAGATGATACACAGATAAAAAATGTTCATTTATCTTAATTCTTGATTATAAAAAAAGATAAAAGAAGCCCTCTGGTACAGCTGCTATAAAGCAACTGCTGAGTAGTCAATACACACTTAAAAATCTATTGAAAAATTATTACTTACCCGAAGAAATTACTGTATTTTCTGATGACTTACAGGAGTTTTATAGTTGAGTCTCTGTGGTTTTCTAAATTATAAGATCATATTATCAGAAAAGAGGGAGTTTGACCTCCTCTGTCCTCATTTGGATATCCTTTATATCCTTCTCTCGTCTGATTGCATTAGCTAGAACTTCCAGAACTATGTTCAATAATAAGGGTGATAGTGGACATCCTTGCCTGGTTCCAGTTCTAAGTGGAAAAGCTTTTAGTTTACACCATTCAGTATTATGGTGGCTGTGGGTTTGTCATAGATGGTTTAAATCAGCTTAATAAATGTGCCACCTATGCCTATTTTCTTGTGTTCTGGTTAGAAAAGAATGCTGATTTTGTCAAATGCTTTTTCTACATTTATTGAAAAGATCATATGGTCTTTGTTCTTGATTCCATTGGTATGGTGTATTACATGTATGGATTTGCATGTGTTAAAGCACAAATCAACAGCTTTTATGTATGCCAATAATAGCCAAGCTGAGAAGCAAATCAAAAACACAATTCTTGGGCAGCATCTATGGCTCAAGGAGTAGGGCATTGGCCCCACATACTGAGGTGGTGGGTTCAAACCTGGCCCCGGCCAAAAACTGAACGAATAAACAAACAAAAAAACCAGAACAGAATTCTCTTTATAGTAGCTTCAAAGAAAATGAAATACTTAGGAGTATGTTTAACAAAAGAAGTGAAAGAACTTTTCGAAGGGAATTATGATATCCTAAGAAAATAAATTGCAAAAGACACTAACAAATGGAAGAACATACCATGCTCTTGCTGAGAAGAATCAACATTGCCAAAATGTCTGTTCTTCCCAGAACAATCTATAGATTCAATGCAATCCCCATTAAAATAAGTATATTGCAAGGGTACAAGTCAAATTTATCAAGTATAGAACATAAATGTCTTAACACATGGTTTAAGTAAGTGAGGTGAAATTTATATTAATTAGTTGGATGTAAGCACTCCAATTGGTACAAAAAATCAAGACATTGAACCCCACAAAGGCATAAATGTATTCATGATCTATGTGTATATGACTTAATAAAAGGAAAAAAAAAAACATCATATTTTTAAAGACTGGAAAAATAGTACTTAGTTTTGTATAGAACCAGAAAATAATACATATACTTAAGGCTATACTTAGTAACAAAAACAAAGTAGGGGACATCATCCTACCAGATTTCAGGCTATATTACAAATCCATGGTAATCAAAACAGCATGTTATTGGCACAAAAATAGAGACATAGATATATGGAACAGAATAGAAAACCAAGATTTAACCAGTCTCTACTTGCCATCTGATCTTTGATAAAGCAAACAAAAACATACAGTGGAAAAAAGAATCCCCATCCAACAAATGGTGCTGGGAGAACTGGGTAATCACATGTAAAAGACTGGAACTTGAACCACACATTTCACCCCTTACAAAAAATTAACTCAAGATGGATAAGAGGCTTACATCTAACACAAAGAATGATAAAAAATAATAGAAGAAAGTCTGGGGAAAACTTTTGATGGTGTTGGACTGGGGAAAGATTTTATGACAAAGATTTTGGTGGCCATTACAGCAACAACAAAAAATGAACAAATGGGACTTAATTAAGCTGAAAAGCTTCTGCACAGTTAAGGACACAAGTAAAGCAAAAAGACAACCTTCAGAATGGTAAAAGATGATTGCAGGGTTATCAATCTGACAAAGGGTTGATAACTAGAATCTATAGAGAAATTGAATTAATCAAGAGAAAATTAGGAAACAATCCAATCTACAAACCCACCTAGGTTAGAGATATGAACAGAACCTTCTCTGACGAAGACTGACTAATGGCTAACAAACATGAAAAAATGCTCATCATCCCTGATCATCAGAGAAATGCACATCAAAACAATTCCAAAGATCACCTAACCCCAGTAAGAGTAGTCCACATCAGAAAGTCTCAAAGCTTCAGATCCTGGCATGGATGTGGCAAGAAGGGAACACTTTTACACTGCTGGTTGGACTGCAGAATAATACAGCCCTTTTGGAAGGAAGTATGGAGAATCCTCAGAGAACTAAAATTAGATATTCCATTTGATCCTGTAATCCCATTACTAGGCATGTACCCAGAAGAAAAAATATCATTTTAACTTAAGGACCATTGCCCTAGACTGTTTATCATAACTCAATTTACAATTGCCAAAGCATTGAAGCAACCTAAATGTCCACTAATCTAGGAATAGACTAACAAGCTGTGATATATGTATACCATGGAATACTATACAGACATTAAAAAAGACAGTGACTTCACATCTTTTGTATTAACCTGGATGGAGGTGGAACACATTCTTCTTAGTAAAGCATCAGAAGAATGGAGAAGCAAGAATCCAATATACTCAATTCTAATATGAAGACAGTAGATGAGCTGTAATACAAGGTGAGGAGGAGGGGAATGAGGGAGAGGGGAGAAGGGAGGAGAGAAGGGGATGGGGGTTACAGTATATGGCACATCTTTTGGGTGTGGGATACAGTTATAAGAGGGACTTTATCTAACAACTGTAATCAGTTTAATATAATTCTTTGTACCCTCAATGACTCCCAAACAATAAGAAAGAAAAAGAAAAATTATTACTTAAAATTACATTTTAAGTGTGTGGTTATAAGTAAAGGAAAAAGAAATAAGATAATATTGTGTCTTTAGGGTACAAACTGAAGAAGTGGTCAGAAATATTAAGTTCTGAAGGACATCTCTAATAAAAAATGCTTCAAGAAAAATATTCTAATTATGAGCATCTAGTAGAAAAATCTCTTGTTCTATCAATCAGGAGTAAGTGGCTGTTGCCAGTTAATGTTGTCTTTAAGAGCAGAGAAATTGCAATGAATGTGGACATGTGAAAGTGGTAGAACAGAGATGCCAATGAATTGTAACTTTTCTTGCAGAAAACAAATAATAACAGTGTTGGGAGGACCCAATGCAGCCACACACAAACCCTTTCCCATCTTTCTCCTCTTTCTCTCTTCCTCCTAAAACAAAGACCCAAAGAATTTTGTTAGAGCACTCACTGAGAAGTTGCACCAAAAGACCTTATCTTTTACAAGCAAACTGTAAAATGTGCCCATCCACCCCCAATAGTCCATATAAAAAGGGCCTTTAACTTCCACAGGGTGCAGACTCCATGTTTACACTACCCAGGCCTGTCACCCTCCCCTTTAAATAAAACTATCCTAAATATCTCCTCTGCAGCTTCTATCTGGGTGCCATCTTTTGTATATTTCAAATGGTTCTAGAAACCCAGGACTGGTGGCTGACTGATGGCTGGCTACTGGCCTTCCTAGTCACCCCAATTATATCCATCCACTTATGTCCATACTCATTGCTGGAGACTGGCCAGTTGGGGAATCCTAGATGATTTCACCCTAACTGCCATTCAAATGTGAGTAAGGTCTCTAGCTTTAAGCAGAACACCCCTCGGCTCACTCCTTCACTTGTCCCATGCCTCTATGTTCACAGGTCCCCCCCCCCTTCTTAGTTCTTTCATTCAGACCTAATTAAAGGGTTTTTTCCTAACACTTTGCTCTCCTTTGAGGTCAGAGACCTCTAATCATTTTCTTTTTTCTTTTTTTCTTTTTTTTTTTTTTTTTTTTGATTTTCAGTTCAAATCCAGCATTGCACCCTCTTTTCAGATTTTTAAACCTCAGGGACCTTAAGTTCTGTGAGAAAAAATAGGGACATTTAACCTTTCTCAGTTTTTCTTCATTTTTTACTCCTGGTTATTGGGAACAACAGACACCTTTCTTCTTTTCCACAAAGGTAGGGGAAGAACATCTGAGACATGGGAACATGCCCTTCCATTCCCCTCAACAGAGACACTCTAGAGGTGTCTCCTTCATATCCAGTACAAATTAGGGACTGAGACCTTTAATTTCTATATCTTAAAGAACTTAAATACTTCCCTCCAAAAAATGGCAGATGGAAGAAAATCTCCTATTTTCAGGCCTTTCTCACCTTTTGTTATTGCTTCCCCTATACAAATTGTCACGCCATCATCTCCCCCTCTATCTTTTGTGGTCCTTGGGGATTTCTCCTGCTCCTATCACTCCTCCATGCCTTACCCACCCCTAGAGCCACATATCCTTCTGCTCTCCTGCAGCATGGCATTCCCAGGACTTCTCATGGCTTCCCCTCACACCCAATAGCCACTTGCCCCCCAACACTGGGGGAACTGTTGGCACAAGAGGCAGAGTTGCAAGAATGCAGATCTGGTGGTGCCCACAGATGTGACAGCTCCCTGTGGCTCCTGAGGAAGTGGCACAGGAAACCATGCACACTTCATAGGCCAAAGCCAACACAAGGATGGGTGCACAGGCCAGGGCAGGGTGGGGCAAAGTCCCAGGCCCAGCAGCCCCCAAAACAGACAAGTTTTTCAATAATGGCTGTCATTTAAAAACTTCACCAGTGATAGTTACTCAAAAGACCCAAAGGAGAAGACAAAACCCTTCTACAGAAGGGAGCCTTGCTCACCATTACAACTCTGAGCCCCTAAATTAAAATTCTCCCAAAGGCATCTTTCATTAGAACCCAGAACTATTTATTCTCAACCAAGGAGAAAGTCACTAGAAGGGATAGTATAATCATCTTAAAACAGAAGATTATATTCATCTTCTAAAATCAGTGGTTCCCATAATCGTCATGGAATGGCTTTCAATTGAACAACCTGTCCTACTTGAAAATGGGCTCAATTTTATCACATGAAGATGACCATAAGTAATTTACTCTAACACAGAACACCTGCAGTTTCTATATCAACAAGTATGATCTGGTCTGGACTGAGAGGGTATCTCCTGGCTCTGAGAACAAGCTACCTACCTACACTCTCAAAATGGCTCTACAGCTCATGGAGGCACAGGAGCTTATCCTTCTTAGTCTCCCTCTCTGAAATCATCCTGTTATTAAACATTGTCCCTTGTGTCCAATTACTGTTATCCTTTATTCAATACAGAGTAAAAAAAGGTGACAGCTGCAGTTGTAATTCAATTCGTACTACTCCCCAAACCCTTTTTCAATGTATCCCAAACCTGTGAAGCCCTACCAACACCCAATTCATCACACTGAAGACAACTATGACACTATCAAGCCACAAGCAGTTTCAGAAGACAGACCATTGTCCCTATCACCCCTTTTAAAAAGAGTTAGGAGTGTTAGGGGCCTAACAGAGCCACACACAAACCATTTCCTTTCTTCCCCCTTCTCCCCTCCTCCTAAAGCAAAGACACATAGGATCTGGCTAGCCTATCCTCTGAGAAGTTTATGCCAAAAGAACCTAACTTTCCAAGCAAGCTGTGGAATGTGCCTAACCCCTGATGGCCCCATATAAAGGGGGTATCTAACTGCCTCCATGTTCAGACTCTATCTTTGCACTGTCCAGGCATGTCACCCTCCCCTTTCTCTTTTTTTTTAATATACACATAATACATTTTTATTGAACAGTAATGAACAAATAAAATTCAAATAAAAACACTATTCCAATTACAATTTATAAATATAAAGTAATTTGACATAAATATCTTTACACTGATAGCTTCAAAACTGAGCTAATAGAAATTAGGAAGTCTTAAGTAAATGGAGAAATACGTCATGACATATATCATACTGTTCAATAATGTTAATATGTCAATTCTCTTTTTTTAAATTTTTAAAATTTTCTTTATACATATATATGTGTTTATTTGGTTTCCACTTTTTGCCTTCAAAAAATTAAAAAGACTTAAAATTTAATAACAATAACAATGTTTAAGATAAGAACTAGAAACAAAAACCTCATAAAGAATGAAGGCACCCTCTCCTTTCAATAAACTCAGCTTGAACATCTCTGCAGCCTAATCTCTGGGTGACATGGTTTACACTAGAGGTCCTCAAACTTTTTAAACAGGGGGCCAGTTCACTGTCCCTCAGACCACTGGAGGGCCAGCCATGACGAGTTGGCTGCTATGCAGGACAGGCAGCGGAAGCAAAAATACATGGTGGGCCTGATGAATGTCCTCGGTGGGCTGCATGTGGCCTGAGGGCCATAGTTTGAGGATGCCTGGAAGAAGAGGCTACAGTTTGACAAAATGAAATAGTAGCATCCAAAATTATTTGTGGGAGACAGTGAGCAGGTTAACAACTGGAATGATAGTCAAATTGGATAAAATACAGGAAGCATAAACACATAGATTAGGATGAAGCTTCCAGGTGTCGATCTTTTGTGATTAGTTTTCATAGTTTATTTAGTTTAGGTATAAAATGAGCTATTAGGAAACTATTACAAAAATAGATTTGTATGTATATATAGCAACATGGGTGAATATTAAACACAGAGGTAAAGAATTACAGAAGCATTATAAAATTTATAACATCATGCTATTGGGGTGGCATCTGTGCCTCAGTGAGTAGGGCGCCGGCCTCATATACCAAGGGTGCAGGGTTCAAACCTGGACTTGGCCAAACTGCAATAACAACAAAAAATAGCCAGGCGGTCACCTGTTGTCCCAGCTATTCAGGAGGCTGAAGCAACAGAATGGCCTAAACCCAAGAGCTGGAGGTGCTGTGAGCTATGATCCCACAGCACTCTATCAAAGACGATAAAGTGACACTGTCTGAAGAAGAAGAAGAAGAAGAAGAAGAAGAAGAAGAAGAAGAAGAAGAAGAAGAAGAAGAAGAAGAAGAAGAAGAAGAAGAAAGAAAGAAAGAAAAAAAAAGAAATCTGGTCAGCAGGCTACAGGCAGAATAATGGGAAAATAGTGTATTTGAGAAAATAAATATCAAGGAATTAGGCAAAGGATGTAGGATTTCCTGTGAAAATATGAATATATTGAGGTAGTTATCAGCAAATTTGCAACCCATACATAAAAGGCCAATAAATTAGGGTAAGATTAAGATGTTGTGAAAAATGAATACGATGGAAAGTTTGACCTTGTTATTCAAATTATGACTTCTGAAGTATAAATTCTACATTTTATGTGCATATAAAACTGGTTTACTGTGACTATATAGGAAGGGAAAATGGGCATGGCTAGGAGAGGAGAGAAAAGTCAGGACATGTATGACTCAAGCAATTAAAATTAAACTTAACACTATTATTATAGGTAGAGTATTAGTCAAAAACTGCTACTTTTTCTAGAGAAATAAAACTTTTCTTTAGTGGAGGTTTTGATATTTTGATTGCTTGATGATCTGAAACTCCAAGGAAATCATGTTTTTTTTTTTTTCTTTTCTTTTTTCCCCTCCAGGATCTTTACTGCCTGGCCTAGAGTCAGATGGTATTATATAGCTCATGGCAACCCCAAAATTTTCAGCTCAGGTTATCGTTCAGCCCCTGCCTCTGAGTAGCTGGAAAAGCAGAAAGCAGGTGCACACCACCATGCCAAGCTAATACTTCTAATTTTTTGTAGATGTGGGATCTCACTCTTGCTCAAGCTGATCTCAAACTCCTGGCCTCAAGAAATACTCCTGCCTTTGCCTCCCAAAGTTCTAGGATTACAGGCATGAGGCATTGTGGTGAGCCCAGGAAAATCTTTTAACTTCATGTCTTATAAAATGGAATGAGTTTCAAAACAATATTATAAAGTAGCTTTGTCAGTTATATTGAATGATAAAGTACATAAAAATGGGTTTTTGAAATACAAACGACTGGATTTGAATTTTGCCACTAACTCAGTATTTTCCATTGCTGCTATTGGAAATTAGCACAGAACTGAGTATTAAAAATAAACAATTTTATTATATCATAGTTTGAAACTCCACCACAGTTTTAATGAGGCTAAACATTTTTCCAAGTTGTATCTGAATGATTATATGTTAAAAAAAAAAAAGTTGGCTCGGTGCCTGTGGCTCAAGTGGCTAAGGCGCCAGCCACATACACCTAAGGTGGCGGGTTCGAATCCCCAGGCCGGGCCTGCTGAACAACAATGATGGCTGCAACCAAAAAATGGCTGGGCATTGTGGTGGAAGCCTGTAGTCCCAGCTACTTGGGAGGCTGAGGCAGGAGACTCGCTTGAGCCCAGGAGTGGGAGGTTGCTGTGAGCTATGATGCCATAGCACTCTACCCAGGGGGATAGCTTGAAGCTCCGTCTAAAAAAAAAAAAGTTAGAAGTACATTGAAAACATGGCTTAAGGAGCTCCATGGACCATCTCTCCAGAGAAACAGCCATAACTGATATATATACATATATATATATGTAAAATAATTTTAAGTCTCTGTAAATTTTCTTAAGTGTATACAGTAAATGGAGAAACATATTCAAGAATATCTACTAAGTCTTGGTATGAACAATGAGAATTTGTGATATTTGAACCAAATTTATTTTTCACTCCTTGCAGCTCGGTATAACAGAAGCTCTACTCTTGGAAATTGACAACCTAGAAAGCAACATTCTCAATCCCCTCAAGTCCATGTCTAGGATCATGCTTTCTCACTGGGAGGAGCAGGCTGACAGTACTTGTCATTCCCTCCAGCTCTGAGTTGCAGAAGCTCTATTCCAGGCAAGCACATCTCTTTTTCAACACTGAGCACATACTCACATGGAAGCAATTTGATTCAACATGAGGACACCATTTGTTCTCACCTGAGCTTGCTCAAAGGTTAAGATTCCATGATAAGAGATGCAACCTGAGAAAACCAAGTCTATCACCTCTATTCAGGTTCCTGCTTATAGAGCAGAAGTGTTAGAGGAACCAGGCCACTAAACACACATGCAGCTTCATAACAGTTATCAAGGTTTCTTTTCAGGAGAAAAGGCAGATCATAGGAACATAGATATATAAGACTCTCCCTTAGGGGAATAACATTATTTGGAACAGTTGTGAGAAAATTCAAAGCTAAAAGTTCTTTTAAACAAAACAGAGATTTCTGTCATGATAATTAAAAACAGGATGGCACCTCCAGGACAAGAAATTGTGGAATAGTGGGCCAGCTATACATTTAGCAGAGAGAAACTGAAAAAAAAAAAAGACAGCTAACAAGAGCCATACTGCAGTCATAGTAAGCCTTGAAAACTTCTTAAAATAGTATTCCTGCAAAAGGATGCAAATTTAATAGAGACAGACTGTGAAGAAAATTATGCTCCAGAGCAGTTTCAAATAATATCGAACAATTGAGCATATACTAAAGGCTCAAATTTAGATGTAATACATATCTAGGCAGACCTTCAAGAAACTCAAAAGCTAGATTAGGAAAAGAGATAATTAAAAATAATTCAGCAAAAGTATCACTCAGCCCTGGAGGAAAGAGTATCTGGGTGACTTAGATACTGAAGGCTTCATCCCCTGGGAAACAATATCAAAGGTTATACCAAGGGTGAGAACCATTTTCATGTTGAATGACTACATTAATTTATCTATAATCAAATAAGGTCACATTCAGGAAACTTCAATTAGATATACTAAAAAATGTAATGTGCATTATTTTGTAAAAATCTAACTACTACGTGTTTAATAATTTCACAAATGAAAACTACTTGTTAATTTTAAAGTTAAGTAACCTTTCAATAAGTTTAAAAAGGTACTGATTACATATTTTTCCAAGGAAGATATACAAATGGACAATAATGATATAAAATGGTGCTCAGCATCACTAATAGTTAGCAATGTTAAAACCATAATGAAACATCACTTTACATCTGTTAGGATATCTATTTTCAACAACAAAGAGATAAATATCAATGTGGATATAAAGAAAAGGCGATTCTTAAATACTGTTAGGGAAAATCATAAATTGGCATAGCCACCATATAGTATGTCCTGAAAGTCACCGTCTATAGGGAAAATGGGAAATTGTAGCTATATGTACATTTATTTGTAAAATATTTATTACACAGTTATATAAAATATATGCAAAATATTCTCCACATGTCAGCCACCTCTTTACAAAATCGTGCAATGAATATTTTGTAAATATAGAGCTACAATTTCCTGTTTTCCCTATGGATAGTGACTTTAGGGGCAATTTTGGGGACACCCTGTAGAAAAGAGTATGGAATTTTCTCTAAAATTAAAAGTACGTACCCCATTGTGCAACTGAATACTAGATCTTATTCCTTCTATCTAACTATATTAGTATATGTATTAAACATCCTCTCTTTATAACCAACTCCCCACTACCCTTTACAGACTCTGGTAACAGTAATTTTATTTTCTAGTTCCTTCTGTTCAATTTTATTTTAGCTCCCACAAAATAGAAATACCATGTTATTGCCAGAATTTCTTTCTATACAGAGTCCTCAGTCTCAGAGTTCAAAGAATGAAACCACAGACCAGGAGGATAAGCAACAGGATAGTTTATTGACAATAAAAAAATTAATAGAAAGATTGATACACAAAAAAGAGGAAGCAAAAGAGGAAGAACAGAACCTCTGGCAGGGGAGGGAGGAAACAAAATTGGGAAGCACCCTGAGTTTTCTGCATGAGATGTTAAAAACTGCTTTACATGTCCTACAGGCAGGGGGTTTTGGGAAGTATAACATAATTGGCTAGAAGTCTGGGGGCAGAAAATGATCCTAAAATTAGCAGAGGAATGTGGTCTTTGCAGTTTATGTTTCAGGCAAGGAATTAGGGTGTGTGTTCCTTACTCATGGAGGAACTACCCAGAATCCATCAGGCTGCTTTGTTCGTGAGTTGCTTGAAGGTTCTAGAGAAGGTTTGTGCCTAGAGATGGAAGTCTGTGATGAGACTGATTTTTGAGCTCATCCAGGCCTAGAAAATGGTGTGGTCTCTGTCTAGCCTGAGCAAGGGGATCCTATATCAATCTTTTCTGAATAGAAGCTCGAACTACTGTTAGGTAAAAAAGAGCACCCACTACTATATACGGCTTCCTGCTGAAGATCAATGATGATAAAGGGGGACAGTAGGGTGTTCCTAGGATGAGGGTGTTTTAGGGGTCCATGCTACATGTAAATCTGAATTGTTTGTGATCCCAAGTAGTTAATCTTATAATACCTAGGATAATATTGTTAGAGTGGGACATAAAGTGAGGGGTACATTGGATGCAACAACATACAAACAGTTCTAAAGTAATAATAATTCCTACTCCAATAACTAAGGCTCTTAGCCAACCTGAATTAGGTAATCAAGAGAACAATAACTTAAAACAGTGCATTCCTTTAAATTACGCATATCTATGATTATACCTAAAAAACAAATAATTAATAGTTGCTTGGTTTTTTTTAAGACAATTTTCCAGATTTTTCTAAGTTATATGTTTAGGGTGTTAATAGCTTGTGAGGAGGTGTTCAAGGATTTCACTATGGCAGGAAGCTAGTTAATCATCTCATTTAATTCAATTATCATAGCTGTCATTATAAATAAAGGCAAGAAAAGATACTCAGTTGGGCTAAAGAGGTGAACATCATTCTAGTGCTCTACTGGGAAATTAAGATCTCAGGCCTGGCAGGTCTTTTTAGGTGCAGTGCCTTGGGCAAGAAAGATAATAATCTCCCTAGATGACAGGGCCCTCCAATGACGTTAGCTGGAACATAAGAAAAAAATACCTATTGCCCACATAACAAAAAGCATCCCTTAGGAATTCTGATATGCATATTGGCATAAGATACAGTAGCTCTCTTATGACATTGGAGCAGGCTATTAAATTGGCACAGGAGACAGCACATACTGAAAACTTTACAAAATCTGTTTCAGGTGTAACTGCTATAAGGCAGATAGAAAACATATTTTTTTGTTGTTGTTGACTTATCTCTCTGGTCTCCACACTTCAAATTCTGATAGGTAAGATTCTTTTGGTTGTGATGGAACATAGTGAAGTTTCTGAGCATTTCTAATGGAATGCAAACTCCTATTAAACAAGATGTAAATATCTAATCTACATGAGTTTTTCCTGCAAGACAAAGTCAGACACGTTCAAAACAATTTTAGCCAAATAAGTCCAAATATTCCCATATTGTTGAAAGGGAACTGTATCTTGTAACTTTCCCCAAGTTAGAGTAAAAAGGGTTATCAGGAGAAGAAGAGTGTGTCTCACAAATATTTTTCCCCTCCAATATTTCTCAGCATCTGGACATGAACATATAAAAATTAGTTGCTTTTTAGATATAAAAAAGTGTATCCGGTTCTTTCAGGCCATGACTCAGATGTGATGAGTCCAGGTCTTAGGTTCTGCCAAGTTTTAATCATGGCAAGAAATAAAAAGCAAGATCTTTAAATCTGATACAAACAGATTAATAGTATGCTAATTCCTTTTCATGTCTTTCATAAGCCTGTACTTTAGAATTAGTGTCTGTCTTTAATAGGGAAAGACATAGGATCCTCTTCCATATTCACATAAATTGCTGTTCCCGTTTTAGCTGGTATATTTATTCTTAAGAGTGTAGTTAAAAGATTTAGGCATGTCAAGAAAGGCTTAAGAGAATAGCCAATTTCCTAAACTGTAAGAGTTGAGAGAAAATTTGTTAACAAGCCTCCAGATACTCCCTTGATAGTTATATAGTTGGAGGTCAATAATCCAGGATGTGAGAGAAGCACAGGTAGGAAAAATCTTACCTCCTGGCCTTCCACAGTCAAATGTACCTGGGGCTTTCAGGCAGTAATCAAGCTTAGGAGCCAAAGGAGTTCTTATTTCCTGAGGCCTTCACCTCTGATAATAAGCTGGTCTTTGGTAGTTACCAGTACATATCTGATGAAGCTTACCTGCCAGTCTTTACCATTCAACTAGAACTGCTCTCTTTTCCTTCTCTCCTCTTCACAGTTTAATTATAAAAGACCAATGTAGCTCCTTTAAAGAGATTTTTCAAATTATGGTGAGCACCTAGAATCATTTTTTTTTTAGGTTCCTCCTAATGTCTGGGACCATTTGAGTAATGAAATTACATTTTAAAATAATTTTTCCCTCTGAAGAGTTAGGTATAAGTTGAATACATTTTTAATGACTTTCTAGGTCACTTAAGGAAAGATAAGAGATTTTTGTCCCTCTCCTGAGTGATAGAAGATAGCTGAGAATAATTCTCAGAATCTAAGTTAGGGTCTTCTAAGGTGCCTGTCTCTCCATGTAGTACCTGGTCTTTCTCAAGGGACATATTGTTATTAAGCACAAGCTTAACGTGTAGGTGGCCAGCCCTCACACAACCCATGGGTATCCTCAATGCTTGGTGGAGATGAGAAAATAAAATAAAGACACAATAGACAAGGTTTAAAAAGAATGAGCCTAGGGGACCAATGCCACCAATGAGAGAGATGGCAAAAGCCCTGTGCTCTGGGTATTTATTACATACAGTATTGTTAAATCAGCAAATGAAAAATCATGGGAGAAAGCAAAAAAACTGCACTGTATGTCATCCTTTTTGTGACATTTACAATTTCAGTTAAGCTACTCTTTAGCTAACTTTTATAACCATTGCTATTTCACTTTAAACTAATTATAAACTAAAGAAATCAGCTGCATTTTAGAGAACAAAGAACTGGACTTAGAAGCAGGAAGTGAAAGCAGTCAGCAGGTTTGACCATGCTCCCAGCTTCCACAGGAGGCAATAAAGTCTCTGGATCCCTCTGAGGCAGATAGGTCTGAGGCCATACCCATGCCCACGGGGGTGGGGGTGGGGGAGGGTAGGGGAAGTGGGGAGGAGGGGAAGAAGTTGTTCTTATCTAGCCCCAAGAGATGTTTTCCTCTTATCAATTAGCCAGTTTCCTGTGCTGTTTCCACCATATCTCAAGCCAGCTCATTTGTTCCTAGCTTTGTACAGGCTCTCAGGCCTCAGTAGAACCTTTCTTGTCATTTTTATCCAAGGTTTGTGCTATCGGTGTTCAACAGACTTTGGGGCTCCCCATATGCATTGTGGTCTCCCTACACACATACACACTGAGATATCCACATCTACTGTCTGTCCTTTATCCCTTGCCTCACAATCTGCACTTCCTAATTGTTAAAATATTCCTTAAATTCCAATCTAAATAAATGCTTCAAGAAGATAGCTTTATCTGCCTCTACTCCTCAGCCTAGTTCTCCTACATTTCCACTCACATTAAGCAAACACTCAAAGCAGTTCCTTACCAACATGCAGTCATTACCAACCAAAGCAGTGCAAAAAACAACTAGAAAAACACTTCAGAGAGCAAAACATTTCTTCCCTTTCTAAGAAATACTAGAGTTAGACTGTAGAGATAAGTAAGAAGCAAGAGGGTTAGGATCCAGGAGACGCAAATCAACAGTAAAAAAGCTGGGAGATGGCACTCAGAGGAATTTCTTTTTTTTTTTTTTCAAGGCTTATCAGTGTTTCCTGGGGGAAGTATGCCACAATTGGCCAGAGGTCTTGGGGCAGAAAATGATCCTAAACTTACCATAGGAATGTGGTATTTGTGGTTTATGCTTAAGGCAAAGAATTAGGGTGTGTGCTTCCTACTCAAGGAGGAACTGCTCGGAATCCATCAGGCTGCTTTTTTCATGATTTTGCTTAAATGTAGCCTAGAAAATGTTTGTGCCAGGTGATGGGGCTCTGTGATACTGATTTCTGGGTTCACACAGGCATGGAAAATGGGGTTGCTCCCTGTCCAGTCCTGAGTGGGGAACCCTGTATCAACATGACCCAGAAATCATACTTTTTCTTTGGTTATATACTTAAAGGAAATAAAATCAAGATCTCAAGAGATATTTGCACTCTCATGTTCATTACAGCATTACTTGAAATAGCCAAGACACAGAAGCAATCCAAATGCCCATCAAAGATGAATTGGATCAAGACAATATAATATATACATACCATGGAATATTATTTTGCCTCAAAAAATAAGAAAATCCTGCCATTTGTGACAACAAAGATCAATGTGGGAGGACATTATTCAAACTGAAATAAATCAGACACAAATACAATATAATGCCAGTTATAATGATTAATCTGAGATAGTCAAACTTATTGGAGGAGAGTAGAATAGTGGTTATCAGAGGTGTAGAGAAGGGGCAGAGGTGGAAGTATTATAATATTCAGATAATGCAAATTTTCCATTATGCAAGATAAATAATTCCTATAAATCTACTCTACAGAATAGTTCCTATAATTAAAAATATTGCTGTATGCTTATAATTTACTAAGAGAATATATATCATGTTACGTGGCATTATTACACAACAACAATAAACAATCGAAGAAGGAGGGAGAAAACTTTTGGGTAGGTTTATGGCACAGATTGTCTTGATGGTTTCACAGACATAATCTTGTCTTTAAACACATCAAATTATAGACATTAAATATGTACATTTTTTGACTGTCACCCATATTTCAATAAAGCAGGTTAAAAATTAAGAAACTATGCATAACATATGTTTAAAAGGTTTTATACTATATTCATTTGGGATTTGTTTTAGGGAAACAATAATGGCTTAACATCTAAAATTGAAATAATGCATACAACACATTAGAAGGATAAAAAATCCAAATGATCATCTCAACAGATGCAGAAAAACCATTTGACAAAATCCAATACACTTTCACTATAAAAGATTTAATTGACTAGAAATAGAAGGGAATTTCCTCAACCCAACAAAAGACAATGTGAAAAATCCAGTTACAATCCTACTTAATGGTTAAAGTCTTATCTCTAAGATCAGAATTGGTTAAAGGATGATCTTACCTCTTATAATCCATATTGTATTTGAGGTTTTATCCAAAGCAATTTGGTAAGAGAAATAGAGGAAGTATCCAGACTGGAAAGATATATGTAAAATGATCTTAATTTCTCAATGACCTAATCTTGTATATAGAAATATAGAAATGTATGCAGTTACAATTTAATAAAATTAAATTAAAATAATTTAAAAAAGAAAAGAAAAATGTAAGGGATCCACTGAAAACTATCAGAAATAATGAGTTTAGCAAGATTGCAGAATATCAGATCAATATATAAAATAAATTTTATTTTTATACATGTGCGATAAAAAGTCTAGAAATGAAACTAAAACAATTCTATTTACAATAGTATTAAATTAATAACTATCTAGGAATAAATTTAACAAAATTAGTGCAAGACCTGTACACTGAAAACTACAAAGTGCTGTAGAAGGAAATTAAAGATCACCAAATAAATGTAAAAATATATATTTAATACATTTATTGATTTGGAAATGCATTATTATTAAGATTATAATACTTTCTAAATTTATTAACAGATTCTACTCACAATTCATAAAAATTCCAGTTGTATTTTTGAAAGTAATTGCTAAGTTTCCCCTAAATTTATATGAAAATTCAAGGAACTTCGATTAGCCAAGATAATCTTTAAAAAGAAGAAAAATTTGGAAGAGTAACACTTTATAGTTTAAAAATATATTACTCATTTATTGTAATCAAGAGACTATGGCACTGACATGAGTTTAAACATATTAATAAATGGAATAGAATTGAAAGTACAGAAGTAAATGCTTATATTTATGGTAAATTTATTTTTGAAAGATTTTACAGAAATTAAATAGGGAAAAACTAATATTTCAATAAATAGTTCTGGAAAAACTTGACATTTACTACATGGTAAAGAATAAATGTGGATTTCTTCATCACACCATATGCAAAAATTAATTCATAATGTATTATAGCACTGAATGCAAGTCCAAAAGTATAAAACATACTAGTAAATATATATGATTTTGAATTTGAACTTGTTTTGGGGCATAACACCATAAATACAATCTTCAAATATTTTTGATAAATTTGACTTTATTATTCCTAAAAATTTTTGTGTATTCAGGGAGACCACCAAGAATATGAAAATAGAACCTATGAAAAGTAAGAAATTATTTTAAGACCATCATGAATTCAAACCATGAACTTTTCTTTGTTAAAAATGTCTATGGATTTAGAACCCAACAGGTAAATTTTTTATTATTACTTAGCCTCCTCATACCCTTGCAGATTTTGGAGTCTTCAGTGTCTATTATTTCACTCTGTATGACTATGCGTACCCATATGTTACCTCCCAGTTACAAATGAGGACATGAAATATTTTATTTTCTGTTCTTGAATTACTTTACTTAAGATAATGACCTCTAGTTCCATTCAACTTTATGCAGAAGGCATTGTTTAACTCTTTTCTTGGCTGAGTAATAGTCCATAGTATTTATGCACCACATATTATCTTTTAGTAATGTAGTATTAATGATAAAAATACAAATAATTCCATTAAAAATAAACCAAGAATTTGAATAAACATCCTTCCTAAGTAGATGAACAAATGATTAATAAGTTCATGAAAGTTGATCAACATCATTTATCATCACAGTAATGCAAATCAAAACCATATACAGATACCATTTCACACACACTAAGATGTCTATAATCCAAAATATAGTCAATAACAAGTGTTTCTGAAGATGTAGAGAAATTGAAACCAAAATGTAGTATTGTTAGAAATAATAAATGATGTAGACTTTTTAGAAAACAGCTCTAAAGTTTCTTTAAAATTTTTAACATAATGTTTCCATATGACTCAGCAGTATGACTTCTATGTAAATCCAAAAGAGAAATTAAATCTTATACTCACACAAAAATTTGTGCAAGACTGCTCCTAGAAGTAGTATTTTCAATAGTTAAAAAGTAAAAACATGTTCAGTGTCCACTAACTGAAAAATTTATAGATAAATACATGGGTTATCTGTACAATGGAATAATGTTTTGCCATAAAATGAAGTAATTATATGTGCTTTGGCTAGGTAAAGTATTCCTGTCAATAGATTGGTAGGGATTTATAGGGACATTGATGGTAACTGACACTGGGATAGATTTATTTTTAAGGTGATGAATAAGCTTTAAAATTTGTGTTGGTGTTTGCACAGCTCTGGTAGTAGTCTAAAAAATGTTGAATTGTGCAATATATATGTGTAAATTTTATGATATATAAATTATTATCTCAATAAATCTAAATAAACAATTCATGAAGTTTTATCTTAATTCTTGAAAGTATCATTTAGTAATATATTAATGTTTGAGTTTATCTACTCTAATAAGAGCTACCATTTATATTTTAAATTTAACAAAAAGAATGCTTATATTTCCATGTAGGTATATAATTTATATACTGTAGATTTATGATTATAACTTCATAGCCATACCTTGTAATGGTAATTTATTCTAATTTAAAATTAATGTTTTAAGTATAATCATCTTTTATGAAGTATTGCTTGATCTTTCAATAATAATTCCATAAAATATTGGTTAAAAATCAAAACAATATAAATGAACTTACAGATTCCTAGAATTTGATATGCTCTCTGTAGTAGAAAATCAAATCTTAAGTAAATAAAGAAAACAATATTTATAAGTTTTAAATAGTATGTAGGACCACCCAGTTTTACCACCCTTATATCTACAAGATTAAGTATTCATGAAGAATAAAATAAAGTAAAACTATTTGTGTTCAAAATATTATCCCTAGCCATATGAAATAATCAATTTAATCAATTCTGCTTAATTATTTTATGTAGTTTTTAATCTAAACTGGTAAAAAATTTTCTTCAGTGTTTTCCTTTAGACATAGACAGTTCCAGTGCATTTTCTGACTCATCAGTAAATTTACTTATAATCATTTCAAAGCATCTGGTATTTCTTTGAAGAAATATTTTAAAATTGGAGTAAATCTAAAGGGAGAGAGCATGCAACCTCACCATTTATTTGGACAATGTTTGTGGCTGTTATTAAGTTACTGGAAGACTGAAATATACAAAGTAGTACAGTTTAAATTGTTCAGTATGGTAGACACTGTTGTCAATTGGTTTAACAAGCTGTATGACTTCGGACAACTTTTTGACCTATCTTTATTTTATCTATCAGTCTGCAAAATTGTAGGTAAAAGTAATTCCTTCTTTCATAGATATTTTCTGAGAATGACATCAGGTAATATGCTGTATGTAGTAAAGCATATTATCTCTAGCACATGATAAGTGTTAAATAAAAGTTTTCTACAATTATGATAATAGGTCTAGAACTGTGAAGAGCATGTACAAATGACTTGATCCCTAGCCTTAAAATCTTATGTTATGGTTAAAGAAATAATGACTACATATCAAAATGCCAAAAGTATTTTTATAATTAATAACACAAATGAAGCAGCAGTACATGAGATACCAAGAAATTATATGTAAGTGCCAAATGAGCAGGAATGTTGGGCTGGAGTAATAAATGGAGACTCATGAAATAAATAAAATTTGATTTGTGTAAGTAAAGAAGAATAAAATCTAGGGAAGAGAGCACCAAAAAAAAAGTGTAAATGTTGAAATAAAGATGGTGTCAATGTGTTATCCAACTACATTAGCCTGACTCAACCTGGGGATGAGTATTTTAGGCAGACTCAAACAAATAAACAAACAAATTAAAAAAAAACTCACTTAAAAAGAAAGAATCCTGAAAATTTTTATTCAAAACTTTCCCCTATGGGAAGTCTGTAAGTCCCATTAATAGTTTCCTTATGAATTTTAGATAGTTTATATATCATTTGTTTTTCCCTAGATCTTCTCTGTGTCTGTTTGTAGTAAAGGAATCACATTAATTTTTAAAATAGTCAGCATCCAACTGTAGGAACATAGTTCTCTGTTTATTTAATTTATGCTTATGATTACTGAACATTTTCAGTTGTATTTATTATCCATTAACATTATTTGTGAATAAATGTGTTAATAAACACAACATGTGCTTAACAAGCAATATATATTATCATAGGTCATTGGAGATTGCCGCAGAAGAAATTCTATAACTGGAAATAATTACCAACAGAATAACCTGGATAATTGGTTAGTATAACATTTTTCTTAAACCAAAATTAAGATTATGTTTCTTTGTAAAATAAGTAAAACTTAATTATTTTATTGTTTCATGTTAAATTGAGGGTACAAAGAATTATGTTACAATGTTTGTGTTTGTTAGAGTGCCTCTTATATTTGTGTCCAGTCCACAAGATGTGTGCCACATACCCTAACATTGTGCCCATTAAGTAATGAGCAATCCATCCCACTCCCTCATTCCCTTGCCCCCACCTTGAATTGACTTGAGTCATTCTATTATATGGGTGTAGATTAGGTCATCCTGTGGATTCATATTAGTTTTGAGCACATTGGATTCTTGCTCCTCCTTTATAAGAAGAATGTATTTCAGCTCCATCCAGGTTGAAACAAAAGATATAAAAGTTCTATCTTTTGTAAGGGCTGGATTCCTTGTATGCCACGTAGTCCATGATATACATATACCACACTTTGTGAATACATTCTTCAGTTGGTGGGCATTTAGGTTGTTTTCACATATTGGTGATTGTAAATTAAGCTGTGATAAACAGTACACTACAAATGTCCTTATGATAAAATGATTTTTTTTTTCATTTAGGCAGATGCCTAATAATGGGAGGGCAGGATCAAATGGGAGGGCTAATCTCAGTTTTCTGAGTATTCTCCATACATTCTTACCAGAAGATTGTATTAGTTTGCAGTCCCACTAACACAGTTAAAGTGTTCCCTTTTCTCCAAATCCATGCCAGCATCTGTAGCTTTGAGACATTGTGATGTGGGTTACTCTTACTGGAGTTAGGAGATATCTCAAAGTGGTTTTGATTTGCTTTTCTCTGACGATTAAACACAATGAGTATTGCTTCATGTGTTTGTTGGCCAATTGTCTGTTTAGAGAAGTTTCTTTTCAAGTGTCTTTCCTGAAAAAAGAGGAAAAAAAAGGTTATTTGTTCTCTTCACATTGATTAATTTGAATTCTCTGAAGACTCTAGTTATCAGAACACTGTCAGAATCATAACATGAAAATATCTTTTCCAATTTGAATGTCGTATTTTTGCTATACTTGTGTCCTTAGCTATGAAGAAGCTTCTCAGCTTAATTAAGCCACATTTGTTTACTTTTCTTGTTGCAATCCCCACAGAAGTCTTTATAAAATTTTTCCCAAGTCCAACATCATCAAGAGTTTTTCCCACACTTTCTGCTAATATTTTTTATCATTTCATGGAATGGACTTAAATATTTTATACATCTTGAGGCAATTATTGTAAAGGGAGGATTGTGTAAGTCCAGTTTCAGTCTTTTACTTGTGGTTATGCACTTCTCCCAGGACTTTGTTGAATAGAAATTCTTTCTTCCACTGTATTCTTTTGTTTTGTTTATCAAAGATCACAGGGCAACTGGAGACTTCGATCATCTCTTGGTTTTCTGTTCTGTTCCTTATGTCTATTTCTATCTTTTTGTGCCAATACCATGCTGTTTTGATTACTGTGGACTTGTAATGTGATCTGAACTCTGGTAGAGTATGCCTCCAGCTTTATCTTCATTACTCAGAATAGTCTTGTCCATTCAGGGTTTTTTATGGTTCCATACAAAACCAAGTACTATTTTTCTTCAGATCTTCAAAATATGATGTTTTTATTTAAATTGGGATTGTATCTGTAGATTACTTAATAAGGGTTTCATAATTGTTTTTGTTGAGTTCCTTCACCTCATTTTTAGGACTACTCCTAAGTATTATATTATTTGTAGCTTCTCTGAAGGGAATTTAGCTGTTATTGGCATATACAAAAGCTACTGATTTGTGAACATTAATTTTATAGCCTGAGACAGTACTGTATTTATTGATCACTTCCAGGAGATTTGAAGTTTAGTCTCTTGGGGGTTTCTATATATAAGAACATATCATCAGTGAAGATCAAGATTTTGACCTCCTTTGCCCCCATTTTGAAACTCTTGATATCCTTCTCATGCCTGGTTGCATTGGCTAGAACTTCCAGAACTATGTTGTATAGTAGTAGCAATAATGAACATCCTTGTCTGGTTCCAATTCTAAGTGCAAAATGTTTCAATTTTACTCCATTTAGCATGACATTAACTGTAGGTTTGTCATAGACAGTTTAAATCAGCTTAAGAAATGCACCAGCTATGCCTATTTTCTTAAGTGTTCTTGTTAGAAAAACATATTGAATTTTATAAAATGCTTTTTCTGCATCTATTGAGAGGATCACATTGTCTTCATTTTTGCTTCATTTTTGCTTCTACTGATATGGTGAATTACATTTATGTATTTGCATATGTTAAATCAGCCTTGCAACCTGGAATGAAGTCTACTTGATCATGATGTATCATTTTTCAAAGTGTATCTGTAATCTATTAATTAAGATTTTGTTGAGCATTTTTGCATCAATATTTATCAGTGTAATTGGCCTGTATTTCTCCGTAAGTAGGTCCTTTTCTGGTTTTGGAATCAAGGTGTTGTTTGCCTCATACAATGTGCAACATGTTAGAGAAGGTTCTTTCAGCCTCAATATTTTGGAATCTGTTGTGTAGTATAGGAATAAGCTCATTTTTTAAGGTTTGGTAGAATTCTGGGGTGAAGCAATCTGTTCCAGGGATTCGTTGTTGTTGTTGTTATTGGAAGGTTTTAAATTTTTTCTTGAATCTCAGTGTTTGTTATTGGTCTGTTCAAGAGATCAACTTCTCCCTGGTTTGTCTAGGGAGAAGGCATTATTCCATGTATTGGGTCATTTCCTCCATGTCATCAAATTTCTGGGCATAAAATTATTTGTAGTAGTCAGAAAAAATATCTTGTATTGTTGTGAGCCCCTGTTCTCCCCACTTCCTCCTCCCTTCTCCTATTCCCCTGCCCTATGGGCAAGTTCCTGTTCCCTCCCCCTTCTCCTACTCCCCTGCCCTATGGGTCCCACTCCTCCCCCAACCTAGGGGCAAGCTACTGTTTCTCCCTGTCCTCTCCCATTTCCCCGTTGTGATTTAAGATGTATCCATTGATTAATTATTGTTATATAATCATAACCACTGTGATTTGAGATGTATCCATTGACAATCAAGCTGTAACCCTGCCAATGGTGATGTTCCTTGTAAGCTACACAGAATCCATTAGCAACCAAGCTGTAACCCTGCCAAGAGCAACGTTCCTTGTACACATAAAAAATAGTATAAAAGATTAAAAACCCTGCACTTTGGGGCTGCTTGTCCCAGAACAATGGCCCCTGAGCAGGTGTGAATAAATCACCAATTATTTGCAGCTAAGTGGGTCTGAGTTTATTTTTTCCAGGTCCCATAGGTTATTTCAGTATCTCTGTAGTATAAGTTATTATTTATTTCACTTTGTTTGATTGAGATTATTAAAGATTTTCCTTTTCTATTTCTAGTTAATTTGGCCATAGTTTATTGATTTTATTTATTCTTTGGAAGAACCTACTTTTGTTTCATTAATTTTCTGAATGATTCTTTTATTTTCAGTTTTATTTATTTCTGATTTTAATTTTGTTACTTCTTTTTTTTTTTCTGGTAGGTTTGAGATTGTACTTCTCCTTTTCTATTTCTCTAAGATGATTATTATGTTCATGATATCCTCTGTGGGAATAGAGAGGTTAAGACTCCATGGGCTCTTCAAAAGCCAGGGTAAAGCTTGCATGTGGGCTGCTTTTGTACTCCTAATTGAGAAGAAAGGAGTCTGAAACTGTTCTATCAGAAGAATGTCTATATGACTATACATGCATCAGGAAATCAGCAGTACAGGAGACCTGAAACCATCTACTAGTAGCTTAGGCTAGAAAAGCTGAGATATCTGTATGAGAAAATGAGACTTGCTACCCCACCTCTCTTCTTGTTGCACTGTTATCTGGCCTATTTAGATATTCTGTAACCCTATGTCCCTGTTTACCCTTTAACCAACCTTCCTGGGGGTTATACTCTCCTCTCTCTCATTTTTAACCTAGAGTGCTGACTACTGACTATTGTGCCTCTTTGCACATATACTCTGTTATATACCCAATGGAAAGTCTCCAGGAAACAGAACAAGTGCTGCATTGTTCTCATGCTGCCATCCTAGGCACATGAAAAATTGTATATCCTTACACGCTTCTAGTTTTATGCACTAAGTTTGATGTAAGATTGTCATTTCCTCAGCACTGTCTTCCTTACTGGCCATTGTCTCAGGTTGGGGTCCACTAGACACCCAACAACTAGCATATCAACAGAAACTAAGGTGAGCTCTGTGGAAGCAATGCAATCCTACAAAACCCCACAGGGGTATGATAACAACCAGTCACTCAATTCTCAGTAAGAGAGACCTACAGGAACTGGTTGTTAGTACGGTAGCCTGTCTTCAGGATTCCACTTTCTGTTGATGTTTCTGTTTCTAATTAAAGCCTGTAAGATTCCAGTTTAAGAATTTCTGTGTGTTTTAATTTTGGTGAATAAATCATTTGGTGGTTCTACAACTCTATTTATTACAAGCAGTGCAGTTAGGTTAGATTCTTTCCATTTGCAAACAATTGTAACTTTCTTTGATGGAGGAGGTTACTGTGTAATAGGCGTAGGTGGAAATTCATCACCCAGAGAGTCTTCTTTAGGTGCATAGGAAGGATCATCTGAACCAGTCATAGCATCATTACCATCTTAAATATTATACACAGGTGCACACAACAAAGAACCTGGTGATTATTCATTGTTCTCTTTTCTGAGTCCTTATCACAAACAGGTACTATAGTGTTTTCAGGTGGTTGTATCACCTAGCTTTTATATTGTCATCTGTCTCTAGTAGGTCAGTAATTTCATGTAAACTCAGCATTTGGGAAATCCTGATACTTGTAAAATGATCTCAATTGAAAAAAAAAAGGAGAGAAGTTACTATTAGTCCTAGTGGTACAAGTCTTTCGCTAGGGTTCCAAAGATGGAACGTGAAAAATGTCAACCCCATAACTAATAAAACAATAACACCTTCAGCATTTTCTTTACACAGAATAATAGCATAACTAGTATAGAAGTAATATAAAAAAATTACTAGTATTAGGTGTAGAGAAGTAAGGCTATATTTACCTATCTTTAAATGTTTTTTTAAAGAATTTCCAAAATTTCACATCACTTTTTGACAAACACCTAGCATGTTAGTATCTGCAGTAATGACTAACTATGTGCACTAAGTGATGGCATGTACTCTCAGGAGGCAGACATGTATGAAAAATGAGACCTCAGCAATGACCGTGAGTATGTATAATATAAATAACTCTGATATCTCCACCATTCCAATAATGGAACATGAGGCATAAGCCACCCAGCCTACGTTCTTCTGTGACAGAACTTGACAAAAACACAACGTCTTTCTATGTCAGTTTTGAGATTTTTAGTGAATCTATATTTATTTCAAAACTTTGGGGTTTTTTTTGTTTTGTTTTGTTTTGTTTTGCAATTTTTGGCTGGGGCTGGGTTTGAACCCACCACCTTTGGCATATGCAGCCAGTGCCCTACTCCTTTGAGCCACAACTGCTGCTCTATTTCAAAAAGTTTTAAATGATCACTTCCAATAATAAAAATAGGCCTTTCCTTTAGGTAATCATGGGGATGGTACTTAGTAGTCAGCATTTTTAAATTTTATTTTGTTTGGCCAGAGTGTGATGTCTGAAATAAATTAATTCCATTCTATAAATACTTCACTTATAATAATGGTCTATAGTTCCAGTCAAATGGTGTCAGAAGGCCTTAATTCATCTTTTTTAACGCCTGCGTAGTATTCCATAGTGTATGTATATATGTGCCTATGTACACCTCATTTTGCACAGGGAGAAGTAAAATTCACTGGAAATCAAACAGGTGAGAGGGGATAGGAGGGTATGAGAACAAAAACTACTTAACAGATATAATGAACACAATCTGACTGATGATCACACTTATAATTCTGACTCAAGCATAACAAAAATGTTCCACATTAAAAATATTTGTACTTCCCATAATATTTTGAAATAATAAAAAAGAGAAAGATGGAGGAAGATTGATGACTAGAGATATCTCTTTTGCAGCCACTTGTGGTGAGATCAGGGAGAAAATTCTCCAGACACCTCTGACTTGGAGACTCTGCCCAGAAACATTGTTTTGGGGTGCTGAAGGTAGCAAGAGACTTCAGGAGCCAAAGAAGCTGTCAGGAGCAGTGGAGAAGAAGCACAAAAGGCAAGTGTTTGCATGCCAGCAAAGGCCAGCAAATTTGGTGGCCTTTTTCAGACACAGAAAGCCTGTCCTGAACCCCCCCTTTTTTTTTAACTTGGGCACACTTGCTGGAATTGCCTTGGGAAAGCTGGAGACAGTGAGTGATCGTGAACAGCACTCAAGCCCTAGAATCTAGCCTCCAGGTGAAGTGAAGTTCTCATTAAGCTGCCGACAGAGTGCAGCCATTGTGGGAGCACTGCCTAGGAGGAACAACCCACAGTGTCTTAGTGTAAAGTTGATTTTAATGTGTCTGCTGAGCTGGACAGCTGCCAGTGAGGACACTTTAGTAAAAAATATTTTACTGGGAAAGAATTGCATGGCCAAGGGGTATGGTTTGTAAAGGTTGCGGTGTGTCTATAGAGTAGGGTGATGAGAGCTTCCAGCTCCCAACCCTATGGGGATTGAGAGTAAACTAAACAGAAAAATGGGAACAGTTCTCCATGGAAAGGTAGGGTCTCTCATCCTCCAACTTATACAGCAGTATCAGGGTCTTGATTATCATCTCATATCCTAGAATGTCACCTGATATCCAAGCAATATATTGCAATATATACATATATTTCTTTTTCTTTCTTAAATTTTTCTCATATATTTTTCTTTTTTTATAATTATAATTTTCATTGTTTCTTTCTTCAATAATAATTGCTATATTTGGGGTATCTTTTTATTACTTTCCCCTAAGGTTTTTATTTGTTTGTTTGTTTTCTTTTATTCTGCTGCATTTTTATCATTCAATTTTTTAATTTTTAAATAATAAGAGCTCCATTTTTTGCTATGGTTTTCCTACCCTTTTTATTGTCTTTCCATATATTTCTCTTCTTTAGATTATCTTTTTGTAAATATATTTCTTCTTTTCTTTTCTTTCCCACATAAATTTCACAAAAACCAACTAAGATATATCCCCTTTTTTATATTTATATAATTTTTTTTTCAATTTGCACATATCAGTTTAACATTATTATTTTATTCCTTATTCTGATATATTTTATTTTTGTCAACCTGTCTGATAGGACAGAGTCTCACTATGAAGCCTGGGCTGGAGTTCCATAGCACTCACCTGGCTCAAGGAGACAGTGGTCCTCTACTCTAGAGGGTTCTTCCAGAGAAGGCAGCTTGAAGGACACTATTGTTCAGTCCTTATTGCCATATACTGCTGGACTTTTTTTTTTCTCTATTTAATGGAGGTGGGGGTCTTATTTTTGCTCCAGTTAGTAAGGAGCACCTGAACAATCCATTCCATTCCCCAGATACTTGGAATTGCAGGCATGGGACAAACCATTCATCTGAACACTATTACTCATGTCTCTCTCTTTCTGTTCTGATTCTCTTTTTTCCAGTCCTTTTTTTTATCCCCACTTTTCTTTTTATTTTTCTTTTTTCTAACTTTTCTCCATTACTGCTTATGGATCATGTGCTAGCTAGCACTGAGGATTCCATCTACAAAAAAATACTGTAAATGACAGAAAGGAAGTTTAAAAATATGCAAGGTAAAAACAATGAAGGAAATTTCTTAGAAAGTGGAAAATAACAAAAATGGATATCAGAAAATAGAACCAAATAAGAGATGAAAGATACAGAGAATATAGAAAGGTTATAGCAGACATTAAGGAATTGAAGGAGTTAATAAGGGAATTTAAGAATGCAATAGAAGGTATCAAAAACAGATTACAACATGGATAGGAAGAATCTCAGAGCTAGAGGATAAAGCTCTTGAGCTAATGCAGGCTGTTAAAGACAGAATAGAAGTAGTGAGAGAAAGCCAAAGGTTCACTCAGAGAATTATGAGAATTTATGAAGCAATCAAACATACAAATTACAGGTACCCATAAGGGTAAAAAGAATACCCAGAGGAATAGAAGCCCTACTAGAGGATATCATAAATCAAAATTTCTCAAATATCACCAAAGATTCTGACACACTCCTTTCAGAGGGATATCGAATGCCAGGTTGTCTCAACTCAAGCAGAGCTACTCCTAGACACATTGTCATGAACCTTTACAAAATCAAGATAAAAGAGAAGATACTGCAAGCAGTCAAGAATAAGCACCATATGACATACAGGAGCAGATCCATCAGGGTAACAGCAGACTTCTCAAATGAAACTTTTCCAGCTGAAAGAGAATGGTCATTTAATTTAATCTGGTTAAACAAACAAACAAAAAAAATTCAGTCCAGCATTCCATACCCTAGCTTAGCTAAGCTAAGCTTTAAAATTGATGGAGAAACATAAAAGAGGTAAAGTCTCCATTTTTTAATGCTGCACAGTATTCCATGGTATAAATATACCACAATTTATTAATCCATTCATGGGTTGATGGGCACTTGGGCTTTTTCCATGACTTGGCAATTATGAATTAAGCTGCAGTGAAAAATCTGGTACAAATATCTTTATGTCCAGATGATTTTTGGCCCTTTGAATATACACCTAGAAGAGGAATTGCAGGATCAAACAGCCTGTCTACATTTAGTTCCCTGAGTGTTCTTCAAACTTCCTTCCAAAAAGAATATACTAGCTTGCATTCCCACCAGCAATGCAGAAGGGTTCTCTTTTCTCCACATCCATGCCAACATCTGTAGTTTTGGGATTTTGTGATGTGGGCTACTCTTACTGGAGTTAGATGGTATGTCAGAGTGGTTTTGGTTTGCATTTCTCTGATGATTAAACATGATGAGCATTTTTTCATGTGTCCGTAGACAATGCAACATGTCTTCTTCAGAGAAGCTTCTGTCTCTTGCCCATAATGAAATGGAATCACTTGTTTTTTTCTTAGGAATAAGTTTGAGTTCTCTGTGGATTCTGGTTATTATATCTTTGTCCGAAATATAACTTGAAAAAATCCTCTCCATTCTGAGGGCTATTTGCTTTACTTAGTGTGTTCTTGGCAGTGCAGAAGCTTTTTAATTTTATCAAATGCCAGTAATGTATTTTTGATGCTGATTTAATTGCCTGGGATGTCCTCCTCATAAAGTATTCTTCCAGGTCAATTTTTTCAAGTGTTTTCCTGTACTCTCTCTAAGAATTTTTATAGTTTCATGCCTTAAGTTTAAGTTCTTTAACCAGTGAGAGTCAATGAGGCTGGTAAATATTCTTCTTAGTAAAGTATTTCAGGAATGGAAAAAAATTCAATGTAATCACTACTACTTTGAAACCAATTTATACATCTGGAGAACACTTAGAGAACTAAAAATAGACCTGCCATTTGATCCTACAATTCCACTATTAGGTATATACCCAGAAGATAAAAAATCACGTTACAATAAAGATGTTTGTATCAGAATGTTTATTGCA
>NW_003852570.1:215795-228746 GCF_000181295.1 Otolemur garnettii
AGTGAACTTTTCTAGAACTAGAATGTAAATGTTTTGACACAATGACTATGCAAATGACATGAAATTTATGTGAACTAGCTTGATGAAAGTATTTCAAAATGTATATGAAAACACTACACTGTACCCCATGTTTGCATTAATGTATACAGCTATCATTTAATAAAAAAAAGAAACCAATTTGTAATCACTCATATTTGTATATGAATAATGAAACACAACTATAGCCTAGGATGAAGGAGGAAAGGGGAGGAAGAGTGGAAGGGAAGGGGGTGGGTCGATAGAGGGAGTGTTAGTAGGGGGACCACACCTATCAAGCATATTGCAAGTACAAGTTGGATCTATCAGGTGTAGAACACAAATGTCTTAACACTATAATTGGGTAAATGAGGTGAAGGATATGTTGATTAGTAGGATGCAAGCACTCTAATTTGTACAAATAATTAACACATTGAATCATATAATGGCATAAATGTATTCATGATGTATGTACAAATCACTTAATAAAAATATGAACAATAAAATGAAAAAAATTGATGAAGAAGTCAAATCTTTTAGTGATATGCAAACATTCAGGACGTTTGCTGCAACAAGACCAGCTCTACAGGAAATATTTAGACATATTCTCCCCACTGACTATCACAATGAACCACCAACAAATAAACAGGAACTAAAGGACAAAACCTAGCTTCAACAATGATGCAATGAATAAAACTAAGCATGGACTTTAACAAAATAAGATAAATAGAACTCCACTATACTCACCCATTCTCTCAATAGATATTAGTTAATGGCTTGAATTCTCTACTGAAGAGGTACAACCTTGTTTACTAGATAAAAAACACAAGCCATCTCTTTGTGGCCTGCAGGAAACACACCTAGCCTCAAAGGACAAAGTAAAATTCATGGTTAAGAGATAAAAAACAGTATTTCAGGCAAATGGAAATCAGAAGAAAGGAAGGGTTACAAACATATTTTCAGGTACAAGTGGATTTAAAGCAAATAAAGTTAAGAAATAAGAGGATAATCACTTCATACTGGTCAAGTGAACAATACAGCAAGAGGACATTTCAATTCTAAATATTTATGCACCCATCTTAAATGTTCCCAGATTTTTGAGACAGATTTTAATTGGTCTGAGCAATATGATATTCTATAACAATGGTTCTCAACCTTCCTAATGCCGTGACCCTTTAATACAGTTAAAAGAGTTTGCGACCCACAGGTTGATAACTGCTGTTCTATAACACCATAATCACAGAGGACTTTATCACATTTTTTGCAAAGCTGGACAGATCCTTGAAACATAACCAAAACAAAAATACAAGGGACTTAAACATGACCCTGGAAGAATTGTTCATAATGGACAGGACATAACATCCCAAAGGTGAGGAATATACACTGTTCTCATCAGCCTATGAAATATTCTCCAAAATAGATGATATCCTAGGGCAAAAATCAAACCCGAACAAAATCAAAAGAATTGAAATTGTACCTTGTATCTTCTCAGACCACAAGGCAATAAAAGTGGAACTCAACTCCAACAAAAATTGTCATCCCCATACAAAAGCATGGAAACAAAACAACCTTAAGCTGAATGACAGTTAGTTCAAGAAAGAGATAAAGGAGGATATAATTAACTTCCTCAACCATGGTGGATTTCTTCCTGGTCAGGAATCTCACCCCATCTGCACTTCAGATGGAATAAAGCCTACTTTAATTGCATTAATTGGATCTCTTTTTCCCTTTCATCTCGTGTCTCATAATGATTTTATCCTTGGGTTTGGAAACTTTCAAAAAACCTTTGCAGATGAGGCTGTGATTCAGAAGGTTTTAAACAGGATGTCAATGAAATATCATGTCCATCTAAGATCAAATTTCAGAGCTATTTAAAATTTTTCCTTGAAAAAAGGTTAAGATGACCAACTGGAGCCAGCTTTCGAAGCTCCTGTACGGAGGGAAGGGTAAAGCTGAAGATCTTGGGAGCCGAGCTGAGAGAGAAGAGTGATAACTGCACATCACCTTTGTTGAGGCAAGCTGTGACTCCCAACAAATTACAGGTACAAAACTCATCTCAAAGAAAAAAAGTGTCCATCCTCTCCCAAAAAGAGAGTTTTTCTTTTTGCTCGCTGTGGGATCTCCACAAGCCGTGAACTGAGGACCTCTTGTCTCACCCTGCAGGATAGAGTTACTGGAAGCAGAAACTTCTTCTCCAGAGGGACCCTGTTGTGAGCCTGGGAATTCTCTTGCCAGGAATGAAAGTTGAACAAATGTTTTCCCTGCCATTTTGAACTCGCAGTTCACCCTTGCCCCCTTGCCTGGCAGTAGAGACTGGAATGTTTGTTGTTTATTGCTAGGACTGGGCATTGCAAGGGCCATAATAGTGAAGCTGAACTGTAAAAGTGAGCCCAAGGGTAGTGCTAACAGACAAAGGAGGAAGGCAGTCAGGCTTAGTTCTGCGAAAGTGCTAATCAGCTGCCTGCAGAGGCTTGAGAGCCGCATGACCTGTACTGCCGTGGCCACTGCTGTCAATTTTGGGGAGTTATTTTTTTATTATTTCTTTGATCTCAGAGCTTGAAATTGGCCTGTTCAGAAAGTCTATTTCATCTTGATTAAAAGTCTAGGGAGGGGATGTGATTCCAAGTATTGATCCATTTTCTCTACATTGTCAAATTTCTGGGTGTAGAGTTTCTTGTAGTATTCAGAGATAATCTCTTATATATCTGTAGCATCTATTGTTATTTCTCCTTTATTGTCCTGATTGAAGTTACTAGAGGTTTTACTTTTCTGTTTTTAATAAGTCTGGGCAGGACATTATCTATTTTATTTATTTTTTCAACAAATTGATTTTTTGTTTCATTGATTTTCTGAATGTTTTTTTTTTTTGTTGTTTTGTTTTCAATTTCATTGATCTCTGATTTAATTTTGGCTATTTCTTTCTTCTTTTTTGTTTAGGGTTAGATTGTTCTTCTTTTTCCAATTCCATAGGTGGTTCATGAGTGTGCTGATGCACTCACTTTCTGTTTTTTGAATGTATGCATCTAGCACAATAATTTTTCCTCTAAGCACTACTTTTGTTGTACCCCACAGATTTTGGTAACTTGTGTGTCTTTGTTGTTGTATTTGAGAAAATTAACAAATTTCTTTTTTATCTTTTCCGGAACCCAAGTATCATTCAGCATAAGGTTGTTGAGTTTCCAAAAATTTGTGTGGGGTTGAGCAATTTTGTTGGAGTTGAGCTTCACATTATGGCCTTGTGGTGTGAGAAGAGACATGGTATAATTTCTATTCCTTTAATTTTGCAGAAGTTTTGATTTGTATCATAGGATGTGATCTATTTTGGAGTAGGTGACATGATCTGATGAGAAAAAATTATGTTCTTTTACTTTGGGATGGTGTGCTCTGTATATGTCTATTATTCCCATTTGATCTAGGGTCATGTTTAAGTCCTTTGTTTACTCATTTAGTTTCAGTTTAGAGGATCTGTCCATTTCTGTCAGAGGGGTGTTAAAGTCCCCAACTGTTATGGTGTTATGGGATATCATATTGGTCAGACCCCTCAAACTGTGTTTCATAAATATAGGAGCATTTAAGTTAGGTGCATAAATTTTTAGTATTGAGATGTCTTCTTGTTGTTTTGTTCCTTTGACCAGTATGAAGTGACCATCTTTGTCTTTCTTAACTGAAGTTGCTTTGAATCTGAATGTATCTGAGAATAAGATTGCAACCCCTCCTTTCTTCTGTTTTTCATTTGCTTTATACACTGTTTCCCACCCCTCAACCCTGACCCTTGATTTCTCCTTCAGGGCTAGATGTGTCTCCTGGAGACAGCATATGAATAGCTTGTGTTTTTACATCCAATTAGCCAGCCTGTGCCTCTTCAGTGGGGAATTCAGTCCATTGATATTTACTGAAAGTATCAATAGGTGTGGTAGTATTCTATTCATTTTATTCTAAGGTAGTTTGTTGTGTAGTTTAATCCTTTGTGCCATTGTGGAAAAAAGATTCTGGCTTTTGGGTTCTGGATATTTACTTTGGTAGTGGCTCATTGTGGTGTTCAGTATTGAGAATAGGTCTAAGTTTTTACTATAAATTTCCTCAGTGCTTGTATATCTGCAAATTATTTGATTTGTCCATCAATTGTGAAGCTAAGTTTGGTGGGATGCAGGATTATAGAGTGAAAAATATTTTGTTTAAGTATATTGAAGGTGGATGACCATGCTCTTCTGGCTTGGAACTTTTCAGTTGAAATGTCTGCTGTCAACTTAATGGTTCTACCCTTATAGGTCAATTGGCACTTATTCCTAGCTTCTTGCAGGATTTTCTCCTTCATCTTGACTTTGGACAGGTCCATTACAATGTGTCTTGGAGAGGCTTTATTGATAAACCCAGGTCAGAGGTGGTAAAACAAATCCATGTCCAAGATGCATCTTTTCTATCAATTACGGCAAAAGTTACTCACAAAATGACTAATTCACTAGTTCGGTTTTTTTTTATCATACATTGTCACCTCAGGGCACCTCCAAAGCTTTGCTATTGCAAAATAATAAACTTTGTCCACAACAACCTCAGATACTTTACTAAAACTTCATATATAGGCCTATGGTTATAATCTAAAAACTTCTTCTAGATATGAAGATACTAGTAAAGAGCCCTTCCCTTTACCTTCCTCTTCTCCTTCTCCAGAGACTAAATATAGGAATATATCTAGCTCCAAGAAGTGTATGAACAGGGGCCACTCCTCAAAGGCAGCCCTTCCTAAAGACTAACCAAAAAATGTATATAAAGGGATTATTTTACTATCTCTATTTTACCATACTTTGAGCATTAAGATTTGCTTATTTTCTAAACACAGCAATATTAGCTAAAATGCATATAAGAACAACAGCTAAGCAATCTGAACTACTCTAAACCACTGGCACAGAATCTTTCTCTGTATACTTTCTCCTTCCTTCTCCCCACCACCCACTGACAGCATACTCTCCAAGACATGAAGTATAACAATTCCATCCCCAAAATGAAACCACTCCTATGAAATAACAAAATCACTTAAATGGTATTACTAGAGCCCTCTACTTTTAACATATGTTGTTAATTTTTAACATCTATAAAGACTAGATGTTTCAAACAGGACTTAAGTTTTTCCAACTGGACACAGTAGCATTGAATAAATGTTGCACACATAGTAAAAGCTATAATCTCAAAGTGTCCTCTAAATAGGAACAGTCTGGCCTAAAACACTCTCCCTTCCCACATTTACCAATCTAGTAAACAGGTCTAAGCATACCTGTAATGCTTAGAGGGGTTTTAGTAATTTCACTTTTTAAATGTCTTTCCTGTGTATTTTAACTCAAAGTCTACTCAATGTATTACTTTAATAATGGTACTTTTGTCATACACTGGCAACCTTTTATCATCTAGAAAGACTAGATGTTGGAAATTCAGACTCATTTGTCCTTTATATATGCTATATACACAGCAAAGTAAAGTCAAATTCACAGACCTAACAATAGTCAATCTTGCCTCAACTCTAACCACATTGGTACAAAGCTCTTTGCACTGTCTTTTCCTTCTGCTCTGAACAAGCACAAGTAATGTGTACTGCTCAGAAAAGTGTTCTGATAATTCTATTTACAAGACAGTATTTTATATGAATTTTAACGAAAGTATATCTTAAAAATGGGTCTGTCTCTACTTTTACTGTCTCTACTTTTAACATACTTTGTGGACTTCTAAACATCGAGAAAGACTAGATGTTTCAAATAAGTACTTCAGTTTGTCCACTACATACACAGTAATGTTGAATAAACTGCACACATGTAACAATAGTTATATCTGAAAGTGTCTTCTAGAAAGGAATATTCTGGTCTAGAATCCATCATTTCTTTCAACTCCTATCCACCACATACCCAGTGGATATAAGCAAATGTCACTTAAACATTATCATTTCACTTCTAAGCATCCTTTTCAGAAGACAGCCTTTCTGTGAATTTTAACACAAAGTATACAAAATATTAGCTTATTAACTCTACTTTCATCATACATTGACAGCTTCTTTAATATCTGGGCACTATATATTATAAAACTGGGACTCATTTGTCCAGTATATATACTGTATATAAAATATGGCAAAGTCAAATGAAATGCACATAACATAAAGGGCAATGGGTAAGCTGAAATTATCTAGTACATGATAGCAAAACACCTTTTGCCATTTCTTCCCTACCACCTCCTGAGAGTGATGAACAAGTACAGAGAGTATACTGTTCACAGAGGTGGTTTTAGCAGTTCTATTTCCAAACACAATATTTCCCGACAGTTTTCAAAAACTATTTATAAAGTGTTATTCTACTACTACTACCTTTAACAACATAAAGCACTTCTAAATATCTAGAAAAACTAGATATTTTGTATAAGAACTTGTGCACTATGTACACAGTACTGTTAAATAAAATTGCACACACAACAATGGTTATAATCTGAGGTACATGACAATTTTGGCTTTGAAACATTCCCTCCTTATTTCCTTCTCTCTGCCTTCAATTCAATGAGAAGTATAGGCATGTGTAATGCATGGAAATGGTTGAACAAATTCACATCCAAAACTCATTTGCAGAGGACAAGATTTCCTATGAATTTCAGCACAAAGTGTACAAGATGTACTAATTTTACTAAGTACTTTGTCATACATGGCAAACATTTTAACATCTGGAGATAGACATTGCAAATCTAAGACTCGTCTGTCCATTATATGATATATATATATATATATATATATTTGCTATATATACATATATAGCAAAACAAAATGCACAGAACATAATGGTTTCTGAAAATGTCCCAGCATGAACACATGAGCATATTACCTTTTGCAATTCTTTCCCTCCCACCTTCTCAACTGAACAAGTATATACAGTACTATACCGCTTACAGAGGTGGTTTACCCATTCTATTTCTAGAAATAGAATTTTTAGAAAGGGCACAGTCACTAGTCCCAGCTCTTTGATAAAGCCTGGTTAACTACAACTCCTGGAGACCTCAATCCAATTTCACCTTAACAGTTTCTTTAGCCAAACTGTGAAAAATAATGAGGTGAAACCAGCGGAAAAACTCTGACAACATGAATGATCAGAGTACATCAACTCCCAAAGAATAAAAAAGGAGACACAACAGAAGATGCCATTCATAAACAAATAGCTGAAATGTTACAAATAGAATTCAGAATATGGATGGCAAATAAGATTAATAGAATGGAAATAAAGTTGGGGAATTAAAAATTCAAGGAGTAGTTCAAAAGTTATCTCACAAAATCAATGAATTCAAAGACAGATTCTCCAAAGATTTAGACAAAATGAGGCAAGAAATTACAGTCCTCAAAGAACAGAGAAATACAGTTGAATCTCTCCAGAACAGAATGTATCAGGCAGAAGAAAGGATCTCTGACATGGAAGACAAAGCCTTTGAATGCTCCCAAATGTTCCAAGAGGCAGAGAAGTTGAGAGCAAAAACAGATCAGTCCCTGAGAGAGTTGTGTGACCACTCCAAAAGACCAAATATTCACCTTTTAGGAATTCTTGAAGGAGAAGAAGATGGTCCAAAAGTCACTGAGACTCTACTCCAAGATATAATGGAGGAGAATATCCGAAGGATGGCAAGAGATACTGAAATTCAGATAGCAGGCATTTTCAGAAACATGGCAAAACTCAATCCAAATAAATCATCTCCTAGACACATTGTAATTAACTTTGCCAAAGTTAATATGAAAGAGAAAATTCTATAAGCAACCAGATTTAAGAAAATCATAACTTACAGGAGAAAAATGTTAGAATGACTACAGATCTCTGTGCTGAAACTTTTCAAGCCAGAAGAGGATGATTATCAACCTTCAATCTCCTAAAACAAAACAACTTTCAGGCAAGGATCCTGTATCCATCTAAACTGATTTTCATTTGTGATGCAGAAATTAAATATATTAATTGCATACATATGTTGAGGAAATTTGCCATAAATAAACCATATCTCCAGGATATTCTCAGACCCATGTGTCACAATGACCAGCATGATGCTCTACCACAAAAGTAAGCTCACTCAGAAATTTTTGAACAAATTCCAAGTTCCACAGTGGTGAAAGGATTAAAAATGTCCACTGGACATTCGAAAAGCATGACACGCAAAACACTACCATGCTAATTGAGTGTCTAAATTAATGTGAATGGTTTAAATTGTCTTCTAAAGAGACACAGATTGGCTGAATGGATTGTAAACTAAGACCAGATATCTGAAGCATAAAAGAATCTCATCTTACATGAAAGGATAAAAATAGACTCAGGGTGAAGGGATGGACATATATAATTCAGATAAATGAAATCAGAAATAAACAGGAGTTGCAATTTTTTTCACAGACACAACAGGCCTTAAACCAACAAAGGTAAGGAAATATAAGGATTGTCACTTCATATTTGTCAAGGGAAACACTCACCATGAGGAAATTTTAGTTATTAACATTTATGCACCCAACCAGAATGCTCCCCAATTTATTTATTTTCTTTTTTTCTTTTTTTTTTTTTTTTGTAGCTTTTGGCCGAGGCTGGGTTTGAACCCGCCACCTTTGGCATATGGAGATGACATCCTACTCCTTTGAGTCACAGGCACTGCCCTATGCTCCCCAATTTATAAAGGAAACTCTAAAGAATATGAAAATTTGATATCTTCTTCCACCATAATAGAGAATTTAACACCTCTTGGTAGTGTTCGATATATCCTCCAAGAATAAATTAACAAATAAATAATGACTTAAAGTTGACCCTACAATAAATGGACTTAACAGACATCTACAGAACATTTTATTCTAATAAGACTGAATACACATACTTCTCATCAGCCCATAGAACATCCCCCCAAAATTAATCACATCTTAGGTCACAAATCTAACCTCAGCAAACATAAAAGAATATAAATTATCCCTTGTATTTTCTCAGACCATGACGGAATTAAAGTTGATCTCAACAACAACAGGAATCTTCACTCTCAAATAAAGTTATGGAAGCTAAATATTCTTATGCTGAATGATATCTGGGCCATAGATGTGATTAAGAAGAAAATTATGAAATTTTTGGAACAAAATGATAATGAAGACATGAATTATCACAACATGTGATATACTGCAAAGGAAGTCCTTAGAGGAAAATTTATAGTGTTGCAAACCTTTGTCAAGAGAATGGAAAAAGAGGAAGTCTACAACTTAATGGCACATCTTAAACAACTGGAAAAGGAAGAACATTCCAACCCCCAAACCAGCAGATGAAAAGAAACAACCAAAATAAGAGCCATTCAATTTCAATATGAAATTGAAAACAAAAGAATCATTCTAAAGTTCAATGAATCAAAAAGTTGGTTTTCTGAAAAGATTAACAAAATTGGTAAACTTTTGGCTAACCTAACCAGGAACAGAAAAATAAAATCCCTAATATCATCGATCAGAAATGGTAAATGTGAAGTAACAACAGACACCTTAGAAATTCAGAAAAATCCTCAATGATTACTACAAAAAACTCTATTCCCAGAAATACGAAAATCTGAAGGAAATGGATCAATACCTTGAAACACGCCACCTTCCTAGATTCAGCCAGACTGAGAAATGTTGAATAGGCTCATATCAATACTGAAATAGCATCGACTATACAAAATCTCCCAAAAAGAATCATCCAGGATCAAATGGCTTCACATCAGAATTCTGCCAAAACCTTTAAGAGAAACTAGTACCTGTATTACATAACCATTTTGGTGCCCATCAACCCATGAATGGATCAATAAATTGTGGTATATGTATACCATGGAATATTATGCAGTTTTCAAGAAAGATGGAGACTTTATCTTTTTCATGTTTACATGGATGGAGCTGGAACATTTTCTTCTTAGCAAAGTATCTCAAGAATGGAATAAAAAGTATCCAATGTACTCAGTCCTACTATGAAAATAATTTATAGCTTTCATATGAAAGCTAATACCCAATTATAGTCCAAAAATATGGGGAAAGGGGAAAGGGAGGGGAGGGGAGGGGAAGGATGAGTGGAGGGAGGGTGATTTGTGACCCCACACATACAGTGCATCTTATAAGGGTACATGTGAAATTTACTGAATGTAGAATATAAATGTCTTAACACAATAACTAAGAAGATGCCATGAAAGCTATGTTAACCAGTTTGATGAAAATATTTCAAATTGCATATAAAACCAGCACATTGTACCCCATGACTCCATTAATGTAAACAGTGATGACTTAATAAATAAAAAAAGAAAGAAAAAAACTTTTCTAAAATATAGGAAATAAAGGAATACTTCCCAACACATTCAATGAGGCAAATATCACCCTTATCCCCAAATCAGGAAATGATCCAACAAAGAATAAAATTATAGACCAACATCTTTAATGAATATAGATGCAAAAATATTCAATAAGATCCTAGCAACCAGAATCCAGCAACACATCAAGGGAATTGTATGCCATGACCAAGTTGGTTTTATCCCAGGTTTACAAGGTTGGTTCAACTTATGTAAATCTATAAATATAATTAATCACATAAATAAAATTTAAAAATATCATATGATTCTTACAATTGATGTAGAAAAAGCTTTTGATAATATCCAGCATCCTTTCATGATCACAACACTTATGAAAATAGGTATAGATGGGTCATTTCTTAAACTGATGAAGGCCATCGACAGAAAACCCACAGCCAATACCATATTGAATGGAGTAAAATTGAAAACATTTCCACTCAGATCAGGAACTGGGCAAGGATGCTCATTGTCTCCACTGCTACTCGACATAGTAAATGAAGTCTTAGCCATCACAATCAGGCAAGAGAAAGTGATCAAGGGACAAACAGAGTCCAAGGAGATCAAACTCTCACTCTTCACTGATAAAGTGATACTATACCTGGAAAAATCATAGGAACTCAGCTACAAAACTCTTAGAAGTGATCAAGGAGTACAGCAGCATCTCAGGATACAAAATTAATACTCACAAATCAGTAGCTTTTCTGTATACCCAAAATACTCAAGCTGAAAAAATAGTCAAAGACTCTATACCTTTTACAGTAGTGCCAATGAAGATAAAATATTTGGGACTTTATCTAACAAAAGATGTGAAAGATTTCTATAAAGAGAACTATGAAAATCTGAGAAAATAAATAGCTGAAGATGTTAACAAATGGTAAAACTTACCAAGCCCATGGCTGGGAAGAATCAATATTGCTAAAATGTCCATACTACCCAAAATAATGTACAAATTTAATGCAATCCCTATTAAAGCACCACTGTCATACTTTAAAGATCTGGTAAAATAGTAGTTCATTTTATATGGAATTGAAAAAAAACTCAAATAGCAGAGACATTACTCAGAAATAAAAACAAATCAGGAGGAATCATGCTATTAGACTTCAGGCTATTCTATCTATCTATAGTGATCAAAACAGCATGGTACTGGCACAAAAACAGAGACATAGATTTATGGAAAAGAATAGAGAACCAAGATACTTGTCATTTGATCTTTGATAAGCCTATCAAAAACATGAATTTTGGGATAGATTTCCTGTTTAACTAATGGTGCTGGATGAATTGGCTGCCAACTTGTAGAAGACTGAACCTGGACCCACAACTTTCACCATTACTTAAAATTGATTCTCACTGGATAAAAGATTTAAACATAATACATGAAACACTAAAGATACTTGGAAAGAGTATAGGGGAAACACTTGAAGTAATTGGCCTGGGAGAACATTTTTTGAGATGGATTCCCTGGTCAAATGAAGCAAGACCATAAATATATTCCTGGGATCTGATCAGACTAAAAAGTTTCTGAACAGACAAGAACAAAGTTAGTAAAGCAAGGAGACAGCCCCCAGAATGAGAGAAAACATTTGGAGGTTGTGTTTCTCTCAGAGGTTTGGTAACTAGAATCCACAGAGATCACAATCTTATTAATAAGAAAAGAATAAGTGATCACATTTTATTGTTGGCAAGAGACATGAAGAGAAGCTTTTATGAAGAAGACAGACACATGGTCTACAGACACATGAAAAATTGCTCATCATTCTTAATCATCAGAGAAATGCAAATCAAAACTACTTTGAGATACCATCTAACTCCAATAAGAGTATGCTCCAATGTCATGCCTACATGACAAAATTCCAAAATTATAGAAGTTGGAGTGGATGTGCAGGGAAGGGAACACTTCTACACTGCTGGTGGAAATGCAAGCTAATACGTTCCTTTTGGAAAGAAGTTTAGAGAACACTTACAGAATTAAAACTAGACCTGCCGTATGATCCTGCAATTCCTCTACTAGGTATATATACAGAGAGCCAAAGATCACTTTACAACAAAGATATTTGCACCAGAATGTTTATTGCAGCCCCATTCATAATTGCCAAGTCATGGAAGCAGCACAATGCTCATTGACCCATGAATGGATTAACCAATTGTGGTATATATATACCATGGAATATTATGCAGCCTTTAAAAAGATGGAGACTTTACCTTTTTTATGTTTACATGGATGGAGCTGGAACATATTCTTCTTAGTAAAGTATCTCAAGAATGGAAAAAATGTATCTAATTTACTCTGTACTATTATGAACTCCAATATAATCACCTACCTTTTCATATGAAAGATAAAAAACAACTATAGCCCAGGATGAAGAAGGAAAGAAGAGGCTGAGGTGAGGTGGGAGGTTGTGTGGAGGGAGGGTAGTCAGTGGGACCTTATCTATGGTGCATATTGCAAGGGTACATGTTAAATCTATTAAGAGTAGAGTATAAACATCTTAACATAATAATTAAGTAAGTGAGGTGAAGGATGTGTTAACCAGTTTGATGTAAGCATTCCAAATTATGTATAAAATCAGGATATTATACTCCATAAGTGTATTAATGTACACAGTTTAGATTTAA
>NW_003852570.1:228792-246985 GCF_000181295.1 Otolemur garnettii
CAAACCTGTAGAAGCTGGCATGGATGCAGAGAGAAAGGAACACTTTTACACTGCTGGTGGGACCTCAAACTAATGCAGCATTTTTGGAAGGCAGTATAGAGAACTCTCAAAGAACTCAAATTAGACCTCCCATTTGATCATACAATCCCATTACTGGGCACCTACCAAGAAGGAAAAAAAAAATCATTTTACCATAAGGACACTTGCACTAGGCTGTTTATTGCAGCTCAATTTACAATTGCCAAAATGTGGAAATACCTTTAATGCCCACCAAGTCAGGAATGGATTAACAAGTTGTAGTATATGTAAACCATGGAATATTACTCAGCCACTAAAAAGACAGAGACTTTACATCTTTTATATTAACCTGGGTGGAAGTGGAACACATTGTTCTTAGTAAAGCATTGCAAGAATGGAGAAACAAGAATCCTATGTTCTCAATTTTGATATGAGGACAATTAATGATCTAGTACACAGTGGGGTGTAGGAGATGAGGAAAGCCAAGAGTGGGAAAGAAGAAGGAGGTTGGGGGCATCATGGGGCTGGTTCACCTTTTGGGGGTAGAACACTATTTTAAGAGGGTCTTTATCTAACATGGTTCTTTTTACCCTCAGTGAATCCCAACAATAAAATAAAATAAAATAAAATAAAATAAAATAAAATAAAATAGAAAAATAAGAAATTAAATGGTTGTCTCTAAAATTGTGCAGTCCAGAAATTTCCAACTGGTGCACTCTGAATTGGCCACAGATATAATCTCACCAGCTGTAGGGGTGTCCAGACAGGGATTGGGCTACTAGAGATCCTGGATCAGTTGCCTCCAACCATATTCGTTCTCCCTGTGTATTCACCTGTGTGTCATCTAAATATAGTGTGTGACATTACTTAAAAAATGTTGGCAGGTCCTAGAGTTGTATGTTGTCCCAATATCATTGATTTTTTTCCAACTTTTTTCCTGCTGATTTTAAATTTCATCCTTTTAAATATTATTATATTTGTCTATTTCTGAACTTTATTTTTTACATTGACATATTTACTCTATTTATACATATTTTTAGTTATTGGAAAACTATAGTAAATTCGTATCATAGTGGCTATTCTTTCAAAAAAATATGTATGTGACATCTACTATGAGCCAAGTGCACTGCTAGATGTTGGAGTATCAGTGGATAAAATTTCCTTTTCTCATGCAGTTAACAATCTGGTAGGAGATAATTATTAATAAATAATATTAATAAAATTAAGTAAAATTCTTAGCATTCTAAGTGATAATAAGCAATACAGAGAAAAATAAAACACGGAAGGCAGATAGATCCTCTTTGGGTTAAAGAGGATTGTATTTCAAATAGAGTAGGCAGGAGCAAACTTGATGAGAGTTAACATCTGAAAGAGATGAAGGAGCAATACTTGAGGATCTTGAATGTCATAGACAGAAGGAACAGCAATTAGAAAGGCCGAGATGCGGAATGTTTTTTGCACTATCTAGGAAGAACAAGGAGGTTGATAGGGGAGTACAGTGAACAAAAGGAAGTAGTTGTAGGACTTTAGATCAGAAGACAATAGACAAGATCATGCATCTCTTTGAGCTATATTTATTTTTACTCTGAGTAACATGAGAAGCTACTAAAGGGCTAAAACTAGAACCCAGAGCACTAGTTAAAGGCTAGAGCTAATGTCCACCACCTTACACATCTAGAATATTCTCTCTTATCTCTTTCCTTATACATGGCTCTTCTGTATGGGGTCTCTTCCCTCTCAGTGGTTTAAATAAGCACTTGTTCCTGTACCTATCCCTTTCAGAGGATTTCTTGCATTGCTTGTACAGTAATGTAGCTGGTAGTTTTTCTCACTAAAAAAGAGAGAAGGAACAGATATACAGAATACACTATCTTGAGGGGGACCCTGGTGTATATGCACCTACTGATTTCCTTAGGGCACAAATATGTAGAGCTAATTTGATTTCTGATTAAATTTTCTTAGAATGCCTTAATAATTAATCAGTCTCCTTGTTCTAATTTATTCTTCCATGTCAGTTTTCAGTATTAACTTCCAGCAACTCATCTTTTTTATGTTTTAATTGGTACTTGATACAACTTAGCTTGCACAAAGTTTTATTACTAAAACTTAGATAATCTTGTTAAATCACTTTATTTTGTGCATGAAGATCTAAGTTAATATCCTCTTACTTGAGTATTATTTCATACCTTTTTTGTGTGTGAAATAAAATGAAAGAGTTTTGTTCCCATCCTTTCTTTCTCTCTTTAAAGATAATTTTAATATGTATTCATTTTTTTCTACTATGTTATGATAGGTAGTTTGGGTAATATGATAAGAAAGTTCAGTAGATCAATGTATATGTTAGATATTTTACACTTATATTTGTTAATTAACAAACTTATCATTTCTATATTAGAAGAATGGCTTAAAATATTTCTACCCTATAATCCTTGGAAGCTTATGTACAAAACGACTTTTAACTTTCTGATAATGTCTATTGCTTGCAGAACTGATCTATTTTCCTGCAAGCTCAAGTAAAGCCAAGATTCGATCTGTATTTCTGTGCCTCTTTAGAAGTGGCTCTCTTTGCTTAAATGTACACTTACCTCAATAATAACACAGAGTAGAAAAATCATCTATTCTCTTTATATATCTATTAACTCCTAAATTTATTTAATGATATTAATATAATATGTATATATATTTTCAAAAATATAGTGCCCACACTTTTCTTTTGAACATTAGATTTGGAAAGTATGGATTTATCTCATTTTTTGTCATTTAAGGATATCAGTGAATGAAAACACAGATAGCACATTTTTGTTGCTTCTGGAATATATGAACTTTTAATTTAAATTAAATTAGTCAGTATACATGAAATCACTTTGTAATATGTAAAACAAATTAAAAACATGGTATTGTTATTTAAGTGAAATTTTTGCCATCTGGTGTCTATCAGGTTTAAGATAGAAATGAAGCAAAAGATTACTTTAGGAGCTCATTCACAAAAATGTGCCAGAATTAAATTTTTAAATCTTTGACCATTTTTGGTAATTTAATTATCTATTTTAGTTATTATTTTTAGTAATTTACCCTCACAAAAATTTCTTTAGAGAATAATTCTAGTATTATTTACTTATAAACTTACTCTGGAATTTTGAAAAATAATCTTTCTGAAAATATAACAAGAAGTTAACAGCACTTGTAATTATTAAAATAAAAATAAATGACAAAATTTCCACTTTAAATGTGTTGTAAATTATTATAAACATTTCTTCCAGGTCAATGTCAGAAAAAAAGTCAAGCCATTGTATCAAAAACATAACTTTTTTGTTTACCAAACATGATGAAGACAATCACATTGACTAATACCTTCTTCCTAAGCCACTGTTCTATGGGAATAAATAAGGGTTAAGACAACAAGGGTAGAAAAGATAGTGACTTGTCACAGAAGGATCTTTTATCTTTGGGATGGTTATTTTTATCTTTGGTATTTTCTTTTCCCCTTTCTTACCCTCCTTTTCCTCATCTTGTACCTTATTCCTGTTCTCAGTAACTAGGCACAAAGTCTATGGAGATTAAAAACCCTTCAAAACAAAATGTAATAAATTTTCCATGAATATGTGCCTGGCTCTATTGCAGGAGATATAAGAGTTTTTTGTTTGTTTGTTTGTTTGTTTTTGTTTTTTGTAATGGTATACAACCAGTGGTCTTTTCTATTTATCTTAATTTTCTGTACATATGCCAGGACTGTCTGTGCACCCATATAATTATTATCACCAGAAATATTCTCCTCAAAAAATATAATTCTTTCCCCAAGACATACACATTGTTAAATCATGTGTTCACTGCTTTATTCAACAAATATTTAAAAAATCTATTATGTCCCTGACACGCTTCTATATACTGTGAATACAGTTATGACCAAATCAAAGTGTTTGTGATTATGAAGCTTACCTTCTAGAAAAAAAGAATATTTATTACTTATATATTACTTATAATAATATTTATTATTGCTCTATTTTAAATTGCACAAGAAATTTACAGATACAATATATAATATAAATATAATACTACTTACTGTAACTGTAAGAAGTGATAGGAATCAAGTCCATGGTTCTTTGAGAGCATATAGAAGGGGGGGCACCTAATCAAGATTACAGTTTAGGTTGACTTATTTGTAAAAGTAGCCTTTATCCTGGGAACAGAATAATAAATAGCATGAGATAATAGGAAAGATAGTGGAAAACCATTTCAAGAAGAACAAATATATCCAAAGACCCTGAGTTTATAAAGTGTTTGATTTAGCAACAGAGAAGGCCAGAGAGTTTAGAATATTCAGAGAAATTTGAAAAATAGAAGAAACAATTCAAGTTGGTGGTTGGGTCAACTTCGTGGGTTTAAATTCCAGTTCCACCAAACCTACTACAGTCATAAATTTATGTGTATTCTGAATGCCCCACTATCCATCTCTTTCTTTATTTCTTTCCCTTTCTGTGGCCTCTCTCTTTCCTGAGATGCAACAGTATTAAACTTAGGCCAACTAATATCCTGACAATATCCTCTAAGACTTAAAGAAAAAACACTTTGGCATCTCTTGATTTAAATCAAAATCTAGAAACAATTATGCCTAGTAAAAAAGACATGTCAAAGGATGAGATAATATGAGATATGAGAAAACTAAGTCTCTTGCTACAAACTTCAAAGTTGTGAACAGAAAAAAAAAGGTTCTTAAGGAAAATTTAAATTGCTGCTCCAGTGAACACACAAATGATAAGAAAGTAAGACAGTTTTATTGCTGATATGGAGAAAGTTTTTGTGGTGTGGACAATGATCAAACCAGTCACAATAGTCCTTTAAGCCAAAGCCTATTCCATAGTAAGACCCCCACTCTACTTAATTATATGAATATAAGAGAGTTGAAGAAGCTATGAAAGAAAATTTTTAAGCTAGAACAAGTTAGTTCCCAAGGTTTAAGAAAAGATGTCATCTCCATAACTTGAATCTTCAAGGTGAAGCAGTAATTGCTTATATACAAGTTTCAGGAGGTTGTCCTTAAGTTCCAACTAAAATAAATGATAAAGGTGGTAACACTGAACACCAGATTTTCAATGTAGGCAAAAGAGATTTATATTGTAAGAAAATGTTGTCTAGTACTTTCACAGAGAAAAGTCAATGCCTTCAAAGGATACATTGACCCTCTTGTTAATAGCTGATGCAACCACTGACTTTATGTTGAAGCCAATGCTAATTCACTATTGACAATTCTAGAGCCTTAACAATTGTGCAAAATCTACACTGTTGGTACTCTATACTTGGAAGAAAAATATCTGGATTTGCAGAACATTTATTTATAGCATGGTTTACTGAAAATAAAGCCCATTTTTGATATTTGCTCCTCAGAAAAGAAAATTCTCTTCAATATATTATTGCACATTTACAGTTCACCTAGTCAACCAAGAGCATTGATGGAGATTGATGGAGAAATTAATGTTATTTTAATGCCTACTAACACAAAATCTATTCTGCATAACATGGATCAAGGAGAGATTTTAACTTTAATATATTACTAATTAAGAAATACATTTTGTAACGCTATAGATATCAGAGTTAGTGGTTGTGTCTTGATGTATCTGTTAAAAGTAAACTGAAAACCTTTAGGAAAGAATCTTTGCCATTAAAAACATTCAGGATTCATGAGGGAATGTCAAATTATTAATATTAACAGAACTTTTAAAGAAGTTGATTCCAAACCTCATGGATGACTGTGAAATTCAAATTTGCAGTGGAGAAAATAAATGCAAATGTGGTAGAACTAGAATTTGAAGTGTAGTAGGAAAAGATGTACCTGAGTTACTTCAATCACATAATAAACATGAATAGATAAGGAGTTGCTTTTTATGAATGAGAAAAGAACAGTGGCTTTTTAAGATGGAAATTACTCCTGGTAAAGATGATCTCAACCATGTTGAAATGATACCAAAGGTTTAGAATACTACATAAACATAGCTGACAAAGTAGTGACAGGATTTAACAGGATTGACTTCAACTATGAAAGAAGTTATAGTGTGGGTAAAAGGTTACCAAATAGCATCACCTGCTACAGAGAAATCTTTCATGGAAGAAAGAGTCAACTGATACAGTGAACTTAATTGTTGTCCTGTTTGAAAAAGTCATCACAGACACATCAACCTTTAGCAGCCACCACCCTGATCAGTCAGCAGCCATTAATATCAAGGTAAGATACTCTAGCAGCAAAATAAATAAATATATATATATATATATATGACTTGCTGAAAACACTTAAAATATTTAGCATTTTGTAGCAGTAAAGTATTTTAACTAAAGTAAGTATGTTGGTTTTATAGATGTAATGTTATTGCATACTGAATAGACTACAGTGAAATGTAAGAATAACTTATATATACCAGTAAATAAAAATATAACCCACTTTATTATAATATTCATTTTATTTCAAGGTGGTCTAAAACTGGATATAAAATGTCTCCTGAGGTATGCCTGTATTTGTGGTGCTTATGGAAAGTTACATACCTATGTATGTTTTAGTATCCTCATCTATATATGGAGTTAGCTGTAAACACAACAATCTCATAGAATTTTAGTGGCTATTAAGCAAGATAATATATATAAAGCACTCAAGAAAATGCCTCTTATAGAATAATATCAGCTACATTTATAATAATTATAATGAATGCTTTAAATATTCTTCACTGAAATAATTTGCTTCTGTGTGTCCTCTTTTTTTTTCTTTTGTTTTATGGAACAATTAAAAAATTTACACTCTATCTTTGTGTGGGGGGCATGCTTATTTTCTCTATATTAATCCAAATTTAATGTATATACTGCCAAAACAAACGTGTATCACTTTTTAATAGGGTTCAATATAGACAATACGACTCTTAGTAGATTAATGTAGAATAAAACTTATTTTGGAGTATTCTCTGAGAGGTTCTAGACCCCCAAATGAAAGATTATTCTAAGACGTGAGACGTGAGACAAAAGGAAGACAGAGTCCCAGTTCTGTGCAATCAATGTGGTTTTATTCCACCTGGGTGCAGGTGGGTTGAAAATCCCTGACAAGGAAGAAATTGACATGTGGACTATGGTGCATGAAGATATTATAGGGTCATAAAGGCAGGAATTGGTCCATTCACCATTTCCTAAGAGGGATATACACTCGGTCCTTCCTAGGTGGGTGAGTTCTACCTGGGCAGGTGGGTGGAAAAGGGTCAGAGAGGCAGGTATGGGTCCATTCACTATTTCCTGGGAGGGATGTACTTGATCCTTCCTGGTTTGGCTAGTTCTAATTGGGTGGGTCAGTAATCTGATTCTATCATTCCAGTCATTCTAATCTATTATAAGGAGGAAGGGTGATCCTTGTGGTATGTCTTTGGCTGCTTCCTGCTGGGTAAGGGACTGAGTGGACTGCCTGTAATAAAAGAGAGAAAGGGAGGGGGAGGGGTGTGATCTTTATAGGAATACTTCTGGATTTTCAGTCTGAGCTGGTTGATATCCAGTAAGATGAGGATATGAGCATTTGTAAGATAAGCTAGAGGATTATTGGTCCACAACTGAGGATGAGAAATGTCATAATTAGTAGCCCTATCATAAACAATAATCAAGGAAACCATGATTCCAGTGCCATGAGGATAGAGTAGTCTGAAGGCACAGTAAATTATATTAATTCTCACCCCTGAGATCTGCTTGTTTTAGAGGTCCTTTATAAGGTGCCAGTATGGAAAAAATTGTTCCCATGTTTATTAGAAAAGAGAAAAGAGATTGGCTTAACTTCCACTAGTAAAAGTACCCAAAGTTTCATTATCCAGGATGGAATCCAAGGGGCATTCCAATTTTCTAAGGGTCATAAGTCTTTTGCAGCTAGGCTCAAGAAGTCACGAGTTCACCCTGGGTCTCAGGAGTGATTGCAAAATCAGTTCTTCAGAAAGACGTGGGCAGTCAGACTTCCAGTAAAGTTTGTAGGCAGAGTGATTTGCCTAAAAGCTTGATCTGTTGCACTTAACACATAATCTTGAGGAAGATTTTTTTTTTTCAAAGTGCCCCATGGAGTTTCAAGAAGTACCTGGGTTTTGACTAATGATGGAAAATAGTAACTGGAGCTCTGAGAGATGCTGCCACACTTCAAAGGGCAAATCAATATCTTGCTGGGGGTCTGAAAGCCATACCACATGCAGTGGAGGGTGGGTAGGGGGCAGAAGAGGGGGAGATGGGGTATTGTTTAAGCAAAGGATATGGATCTGGGGGTTGGAGTGCAAGGAGAATGGGTAAATGATGGAAGGCTATAGATGGAAGAGAGGTATTCCACACAGAGGAATATCCTGGCTGTTCTGATTGAGAAAATGGAGGGATTGTAGTTGAGAGGTTGGAGAGGAGCAGGAGAGGCTATGGAAGAACAGAAGGGAGAGGGCTGTCTGCCAAGTTAGGAATAAAGAATGGAGATTCTGATAGGTCAGGGGAAGCCAATGTTACCCATGCCAGAAGAATCTGGGAGGGTTCGCAAGATGTACACAGAGAAAGAATGTTTCAGAGGAGGATAAAAGTTTGGATGTAGAGAAATATTGAACATTTGCCTACTTTCTGACAGCAGTTATTGAGGTTAGTGAGAATTGAGAGGTCAAATGTGCCATTTTCTGGCCAGGGGAAGCCATTGTCCAGATTATATATAGTTCAAGCCATATTACAGAAAATAATGAGGTGTTTAGGTTTGGGGTCAGGATAGAGATGTAGAGACTTGAGGCGAGTTAAAAGACAGCTTAAAGGCAAATAAGGGGGGATCTGTGACTGAGTGGTGCCCATATAAAAAACTGGAGGTATAAAATGGGAAAAGGAGGGGTGAAATGACCAAGACTGCAGCCAGAGAGGACCTCGCCTCTGCATTTGGCTGTCAGCTGAAAAGTGATCCAGATCTGCAGGAGGCTACTGGACAGGCAGGCAAGCCTGGCTCACAGAACCACTGAAAATGGGTCCAGCCTCACAGTAGGGCAATGGACTGACAAGCTTGGCTTATCGAGGATGCGGTGATTTCCCCAAATATAACCTTAGTCAAAAGAAGGCCTGGACTCTGCATGTGACCTTAACCAGCCAGAGGGGTGTAGGGCACCAGATGGGTGAGAATGGGGTCAGAGAGCACCTAGTCTCTGTGTGTGACCACCAGCTGGAAGGATCTAGGCCCACAATAGAGCATCAGAGAGGTGAGCCTAGTTCACCATAGTTATCCTGTGACCAGAAAAGACATGGACCACTGGAACTTACAGTCTAAAATGAGAAGAGGGAAAGAAAGTTTTCAAAGACACCAAGAGATTATATACTAATGCTTTTAAAAGGCACCAAAGATATTGGCCTGGGAAAATATTTTATGCAGACCCCCTTGGCAATTCAAGCAACACAAAAAATATATTAGGAAATGATCAAACTAAAAAGCTTCCACATAGCTGAGAGCCCAATAAGTAAAGCAAACAGACAACCTTCAGAATGGGAGAAGATTTTTGCAAGTTATACTTCTAACAAAGATCTGATAATAATGAGAATCTGCAGAGAACTCAAACTAATCAATAAGAAAATAACAATGAACCCCATTTCTTTGTGATAAAGAGACTTAAACAGAAGCCTCTCTGAAGAAGACAGGCACATGGCCTACAAACACATAAAAAAAAAATGCTCATCATCTTTAATCATCTAATAAATGCAAATCAAAACCACTTTCAGATATCATTTAACTCCAGTAAGATTAGCCCACATCACAAAATCCCCAAACTACAGATGTTGGCATGGATGTGGAGAGAAGGGAACACTTCTACACTGCTGGTGGGAATGCAAGATAAAATGTCCTTTTTGGAAAGAAGTTTGGAGAATACTCATGGAACGAAAAGTAGACCTGCCATTCGATCCTGCAATTTCACTACTAGGTATGTAACCAGACAATCAAAAATAACTTTACAAAAAAGATATTTGCACCAGAAGGTTTATTGCAGCCCAATTCATAATTGCCAAGTCATGGAAGCATCCCAAGTGCCCATCAACCCATGGATGGGTTAACATATTGTGGTTTTATGTATACCATGGAATATTATGCAGCCATAAAAAGATGAAGACTTTACCTCTTTTATGTTTACCTGGCTGGAGCTAGAACATATTCTTCTTAGTAAAGCATCTCAAAAATGTAATATAAAGTATCCAATGTACTCAATACTATCATAGAACCGATATATAATCACTGACACATAGAGAAGAATCATAAAACACAACTATAGTCCAGAAACAAGGAGGGAATATGAGGGAGGGGGAGGAGAAGAGGAAGGCTGGGAGAAGGGAGAGCATTTGGTAGGACCTCACCTAATGTGCATAATGCAATGGTACATTTCAAAACTATTAAAAGTAGAGTATAAATGTCTTATCACAATAAATAAGTAGGTGAGGTGATGATCATGTTAACAATTTTGATGTAAGTTTTCCATGTTGTATATCAAATCAACACATTGTACTCCATAAATGCATTAATGTACACAGTTATGATTTAATTTAAGAAAAAAGAGCTGAAACAGAGGGTGGGGGAGAAAAGGGGTTAGAGTAGGAAGGGAAAAGAAAAGAAGTTCAGAAAAGAAGTTTTAGATAAAGACTCACCTCACTATTAAATGGATGAATTTTGGGCAGGGTCAGAGGGCATCCCATTTCTCTTCATCTCGCAGGACTAATGGTTTGTTTGGTTAGGTCTGATGGGGTATATTTTCGGCTTCCCATGGAGGCTTCTCTCTATCTGAGTCATTGCACCATGTGAGAGATTCTGGAGCAAAAAATGGAAGATTATTCTGAGGCATGAGACAAAATGAAGATGGAGTCCCAGTTCTGTGCAATCAAAGTGGTTTTATTCTACCTGGGTGCAGGTAGTGTGAAAATTCCTGACTGGAAATAAATCTATACGTGGATTATGGTAGATGGGGATTTTAAAGGGTCAGAGAGCAGGGATTTGTTCATTCACTATTTGCATGGGGGGACATACACTCCATATAGTCCATTTTGGATGGGTCAGTTCTACCTGGACAGGTAGGGAAAAGGTTCAGAAAGGCAGGCATTGGTCCATTCACTATTTCCTGAGAGAAATATACACTTGGTCCTTCCTGGGCAGGTTAGCTGCACCTGCGCATGTGGGTGGGAAAGGGTCAAAAAAACAGACGGGCATGTACTCAATACTTCCTGGGTGGGCTAGTTCTACTTAAGCAGGTCAGTAGTCTGATTCTATTATCCCTCTCATTTTATGAGAAGTTAAGGAGATTCAGTACCAAACAACTTCTGGTAATAAACTAAATCAGGATCACAGGTCTATAGATTTTATCAGCTCCTTCCCAATTAATTGCTTCAACTTTTCAGTTTGTGTTCAAGCTCATATCAGATTCTATTGCACTTTGGACTTAGAGCATATATAGGTTGTCTTGAACATAGGGAAGAATGAACTTCAAATCCCATGCAAAGAATGAGGTTAGCTGAACTCAATTCTACTTCAGCTACACATTTACAAGTTTGATGAAAGAGACAGCTGCTATTTGTTGATGAAGTCATATAATTATTCAGGAATTCATATCTTTTTTTCAGGTTAATGTGTGGGTACAAATACTAGGTTACAATATTTGTATTTGTTAGAGTTCTTCATGTAGTTATGTTTCAGGCCCCAAAGTGTACCATTACCCTTACATTGTGTCCATTACATGGGAGGAAATCTATCCCTTTCTCTCCTCCCCACTGCCCCTTCTCTCCTGCTCCTTCCCACCAACTTGAATTAAATTAAATTTTCCTTTTAAAGTGGACAGGTACCAGATTATTTACTGACTTCATATTAGAAATGAGTACATCAGACATTTGCTTTTACATTTTTTGTGATACCTTGCTTAAGAAGAATGTGTTTCAACTTCATCCAAATTAATACAAAAGATGTAAAGTCTGTGTCTTTTTATAGTTGAATAATATTCCATGATATATATCATAGTTTGTTAATTTATTCATGGTTGATGGGCATTTAAGTTGTTTCCACATCTTGGCAATTGTAAGTTGTGCTGTGATAAACAATCTAGTTCAAATATCCTTATGATAAAATGATTTTTTTTTCCTTCTAGATAAATGTCTAGTAATGAGATTTCAGGATCAAATGGAAGATCTAATTTGAGATCTTTGAGGATTCTCCATACTTCTTTCTAAAGAAGCTATATTAGATTGCAGTCTCATCAACAGTGTAAAAGTATCTCCCTCTGTCCACATCTGTGCCAGCATCTACAACTTTGGGACTTTGGGATGTGGGCTATTATCACTGGGGTTCAGTGATATCTCAAGAGGGCTTTGATTTGCATTTCTTTGATGATAAGGAACAATGAGCATTTTTTCATATGTTTGTTAGCCATTCATATGTCTTACCAGAGAAGTTTCTGTTCATTTCTCCTGCTTAGTTATAGATAGGATTGTTTGCTCTTTTATGGTTGTTTAATTGGTGTTCTCTGTAAATTTTAGTTATCAACTCTTTGTCATATTCATAATATCCAAATATCTTTTTCCATTCTAAAGGTTTTCTATTTGTTTTAATTTTTGTGCCTTCACTGTGCAGAAGATTTTCAACTTAATTAAGTCCCATTAATTTATTTTTGTCATTGTTGGCAATTGCCACTGAATTCTTCATAAAATCTTTCCCCAGTCTGACAGTATCAAGAGTTTTTCTGACACTTTATTCTAGGAATCTTATCATTTCATTTTTTAGTTTTTTTTTTAATCCACCTTGAGTCAATTTTTGTAAGTGGTAAAGTGTGTGGGTTCAGTTTCAGTATTTTACATGTGGTTATCCAGTTTTATCAACACCATTTGTTGAATAGGGATTATTTTCTACAGTGTATGCTTTTGTTTCATTTATCAAAGATCAGATGGCAACTAGAGACTGGTTTCATATGTTGATTTTCTATTTAGTTTTATATGTCTATGTCTCCATTTTTGTACCAATACCATGCTGTTTTTAAAACTGTGGACTTGTAATATATAATCTAATGTCAGATAACCTCCAGCTTTGTTTTTATTGCTAAAAATTTCCTGAGCTACAACATGCCCTGCTCCAGCCACATACTGGGAGCTGGCTGGTCAATGAATGGCTGAAGCCTGAGGAAACTCCTCAAGGGACTTGTTTTAATTGGATTTTGGACTTTGAGAAAAGGGGAAGAGAGATGTCACATAGGGAAACGTAATAACTCATATGTGCTTTAGCCCACCACTGTGGTATTATTAAGGCCTGAGTACAGAACCCAAGAGGAGTCACAGTCCCTAAAATCTAAGTGCTCAAAAGTAATTAATATTGGCACCTGCAGAAGCAAGCTGATATTGAGACCCCAAGTTAAAATATATTAGAGTCTCAAAAGGGGGCAATGAGAGAGGATACCCAAGAAGGGTGAGGTCTAGGGGAACAGGTCTTCTCAAGGTGACCACAAGGATATACTTGCAGGGTCCCCTTCATGCTGACTCAGCTCTTGGCAATTTGTAAACTGAACTTCCTAGAACTTGGAAATTTCCACTTCTATGAAATCCTGTAATTCTGTGGGGGCTGGAATAGCATCTCCCACTTGATTCAAACTGACCAATGAGAAGGCCATCTATGGGTTGGAACTTTTTGATTGTAGATAAAAAAGGAAAGACCAAGACAGTTAGAGAGCACAGCCATTTGGAATTCTTCTATGCTATAATCTGCCAGCTGGTGAATAAAGCCCTTCCTCTTATTAAAAAAAAAAAAAAAAATTCTGGGCTATATGAGCTTTTTTTTTTCTGGGTCCACATAAAATTGTGAAGTAATTTTTTTCAGGTGTTCAAAGTATGAGGCTTGGTATTTTAATGAGATTGCACTGAATTTGTAGATTGCTTTAGTCACTATGGACATTTTAACAATATTGGTTCTTCCCTACCAAGAGCATGGTATGTTTTTCCATTTGGTAATGTATTCTGCTATTTCTTTTCTTATGGATTCATAATTCTCTTTGTAGATATCTTTCACCTCTTTTATTAGGTATATTCATAGGTATTTCATTTTCTTTGATGCTACTGTAAAGGGAATTGTGTCTTTGATTGGCTACTCAACTTGGTCATTAATAGCATATAAAAAGGTGACTGATTCATAGGCAATGTTTTTATACACTGAGACATGTTACTGTATTTCTTCATCATTTTTGGGAGCCTTTGGTTGAGTCTCTGAGGTTCTCTAAGTATACCATTATATCATAAGCAAAGAACAAGTGTTTTATCTCCTCTCCCCAATCTGGGTGCCATTTATATCTATCTCTTGCCTGGTGACATTGGATAGATTTTCCAGAACTGTGTTAAATAGTAGCAGCAATATTGGACATCTTTGTCTGGTTCAAGATATAAGTGGAAAAGCTTTCAGTTTTATTCAATTCTGTATGATATTAGCTGTGGGTTTGTCATAGATGGTATCAAATGATTTAAGAAATGTGCCACCTATGTATATATTCGTATATGTTGTTAGAAAAGGATGCTGAATTATACCAAATGCTTTTTTGGTACCTTTTGAAAGGATCACATGGTATCTGCTTTTGCTTCTATTGATATGGTCAATTACATTTGTGGATTTGTGTTCTTGCATCCCTGAGATGAAGCCTAACTGATTTTAAAGTATTATTTTTTAAATATGTAACTGTAATATATTGGCCAAGATTTGGTTGAATATTTTTGCAGCAATATTCGTTAGTGAAATTGGTCTATAATTCTCCTTTTGATTTGGGTAATTTCCTGATTTTGGTGTCAAGGTGACATTTGCTTTATAGAATATGTTGGGAGCAGCTTCCATGCTTCTTAGTGTTTTGCAGTAAAGGTACAAGCACTTCTTTGAAGGTTGGATAGAATTCTTGTATGAAGGCATCTGATCCAGAGATTTTTTCATTAGAAGCTTTTTTAGTGTTTCTTTCATCTCAGTGCTTGATATTTTTAAGAGTTCTATTTTAACCTGCTAAAGTCTAGAGAGATGGTGTGATTCCAGGTATTGGTCTATTTCATCCAAATTGTCACATTTCTAGGTGTACAATTTCTTGCAGTGGTCAGCGATAATCTCTTGTATCTCTGTGGTATCTCCTGTTGTTTACTCTTTTTTGTTTCTAATGAATGTTATTAGAGATTTTACTTTTCTGTTCCTACTTAATCTGACCAATGGTTTATCCATTTTATTTATCTTTTTGAAGAACCACCTTTTGTTTATTAATTTTCTGAACTCTTCTTGTGTTTTCAATTTCATTTATTTCTGATTCAGTTCTGGTCATTTATTTTCTTCTGCTGGATTTGGTATTAGATTGCTCTTTATTTTCCATTTCCTAAAGATTATTCATTATGTTAGTGATGTACTGTCTTTTTGATTTTCATATGTAGGCATTTAATGAAATAAATTTCCCTTTTAGGACTGCTTTTGCAGTGTCCCACTTGTTTTAGTAGCTAGTGTCTTCATTACTGTTATGTTTAAGGGAGTTAATTATTTCCTTTTTTATCTCTTCCTAGACCCAATAGTCATTTAACAAAAGGTTGTTTAATTTCAATGCCTTTGTATGGGGATGAAAATTTTTTTTGGTGTTGAGTTCCCCTTTTTTTGACTTGTAGTCTGAGAAGATACAAAATATAATTTTAATTCTTTTGATTTTCTTGAGGTTTGGTATATATCCTAGGGTATGATATATTTTAGAGAATGTTCTATGGGTTTATGAGAAGTATGCATATTTCTTAGCTTTGGAATATTGTGTCCTATATATGTATATTTAACCCATTTGTTTTAGGGTTACATTTTAGTTTCTAGTGTCTTTGTTTGGTTTCTGTTTAGGGAATCTGTCCAGTTCTGTCAGAGGAGTGTCAAAGTCCCCTACTATTATGGTGTTATAGGGTATCATATTTCTCAGACCAACCAAGGTCTGTTTTATAAACCTGGAAGAATTGAAGTTGGGTGCACAAATACTTATAATTTAAATGACCTCTTGTTGTATTGTAAACTTTACCAATATAAAGTAACCAGCTTTGTGTTTCTTAACTGTAGTTGCTTTAAATCCTTTTATATCTGAAAGTAAGATTGTGATTCCTCCTTTCTTAGGATTTCGATTAGCCTGAAATATTGTTTTCTAACCCTTCATCCTGAGTCTTCTTTTTTCCTTTGAGGTTAGGTGTGTTTGCTGGAGACAGGACTTAGATGGCTTGTGCTTTTTTTAATACAATCTGTGAGCCTATACCTTTTCAGTCAGGAAGCCGTTTACATTTATTGAGAGAATTGATAAGAGTGGTGTTCTATTCATTTTATTTTGTGAAAGGCCATTGCTTAGTTTTATTCTTTGAGCCATTGTGGAAGCTATGTTTTGGCCCTTATTTGCTGGGTGTTACTTAGCTGGTGATCCATTGTGATAGTTAATGTGGAGAACAGATATAACATTTTCCTGTAGAACTGGTCTCGTTGCTTATTTCTTCCATGTTTGCATGTCAGTAAAAGATTTCATTTTTCCATTGATTTTCAGGCTTAGTCTACCAGGATATAGAATTCTGGGCTTAAAATTGTTTTGTTTATAAAAGTTAAAGGTAAACGACCACGCTCTTCTGGCTTGGAAAGTTGCAGCTTAAAAGTCTGCTTCACTTCCTCCTGGTTGCTTGTAGAATTTTCTCTTTTCTCTTGACTTTGGAGTTTCATCACAATATGTCTTAGAGATGCTCTGTTGTGTTGAGACAACATGAGGTTTGATATTACTCTAAGGGGAATGTTTCATATTTAGTGAAACTTGGGAAATTTTCCTTTATGGTAACCTCCAGTAGGGGTTATATTTCTTTAGGATGCTCTTCTTATCCTTTAGGGATACCTATAATTCATATGTTTAAATGATTCCTGAACTTTCATAATTTTCCGAAGTAATAGTCTGCTTTCTCTCTCTTCTTTTCTGCCCCTTAACTCAAGAGCTTTATCCTCTAACTCTGGATTCTTTCTTTTCCATGGTTTAATCTATTATTTATACTTTCTGTTGAATCTTTAAATCCCCTGATTGACACCTGCATTTGCTTAACCTTTGACATATCCTTTTTATATTCTTCATATCTTTTATCCATTTTTTGGTTTTGTTTTTAGATTTCCTTTTTGTTATTTTTCCACTTTATCTTCAAATCTCTTTGTTTTTTGTCACCCATATTTTAAATTCCCTTCCTGTCCTTTCCATTATTTGTTATAGGTAGAATCCTATGCAGTAGTTGCTTCATAATCCCCTGGGGGGTGGCTTACTTTATTCTGATTTTTCATCTTTCTGGATTTTTTCTCTTGGTTCTTCCTCATGTATTTTATTCTTATTCACTTCTTTTCCCTACTTTTTTCTCTCACTACCTCCTTCACTTTAAGTTACCTTGTCTCTGAGCTTATATTTTGGAGTGGTCTTGAATAGGGCCAAATTTAAGAGAAGGGTAAATAGTGATAAGGGAGAAAGTAAAGAGAAAGGTAAAGAAAAAGTGATGGATGAAATGAACTAATTGAAGGAAAAGAGATAAAAAGGTCAAAAGGATAAATACAGCAGAAATGGTGCCATTTTAACCCACACCTGCCACTTAATGTATTTGTGGGGCTAGCCTGGGTGGTGTTTAAAACATCAGGACCTCCTTACCAACCTTTGCAAAAGCAAGACCACACATTCACCCAATATAGAAAAAAATAAGCTATATTTCATATTGGGTACTTACCAATACCATCTTTTCAAAGGCCAAAGTTAGAAGGACACCCTAGACCATGGGCTTATGGACTCCTTCAGGTAGACCAATACTATGACCCCTGCCCAGCCAGACTAAAGCTGTGAAATCCTCACCCCAAAAGGGAAATAAAAATAATAAAAATAGATAAAATAAAATAAGCAATACAATTATATAAGATGAAGGAAAAGGGAATAACTTAGTTATCATATTATAAATTTATGTGGGAAAGAAGAGAAACGGAAAAAAAAGAAAAAAATCTACCAAAACACAGAAAAAAGGAGAGGAATAAAAAGAAAGAATAGGCTCGGCGCCTATGGCTCAACCGGCTAAGGCGCCAGCCACGTACACCTAGGGTGGCGGGTTCGAATCCCCAGCCCGGACCCGCCAGACAACAGTGACGGCTGCAACCAAAAGATAGCCGGGCGTTGTGGCGGGCGCC
>NW_003852570.1:247132-266631 GCF_000181295.1 Otolemur garnettii
GCTGAAGAGCTATAAGAAAAATGGAGGAGCCTTAGCTACTGAATAAAGTAAAAATGAAAAAAAAATACAACCAAGCTAAATAAAATATAAACAACAAGAGTAACAACAAAGGAAGCAGGAAAAAAAACAAGGAAAAATTGAGAAAAAAGCAAAAAATGAAAAAAATATGTGTATGTGTATAGATATGTATATAAGCATTTATGTATATATATTTATATACATATATTTGTATATATGTGTCTATCTATCTATTTATCTATCTATATACCTGGACATCAGTTAGCACTATGCTGTTAGGAGACAGAGGACACACACACTGGTTTTTCTGTCTAATTTGTAAGCCAGAAGCCACTCTCTACTTGCAGAGGAGACCTTGTCCTGTCTTTCTGACTCATTTGCCCTCATGGCCTGGTTGCTTCACCAGCATTGAGTCCCTGTGGGTTTGGGATCCTGAAGCTCTCACAAGATTCCTTAGGAGGAACATCTTGACCTTCCAAACATTTTCTCTCTCTCTCTCTCTCTCTTTCTTCTCACTCTGTTGCTCCAGGCTACAGTGCTATGGTGTCAGACTTCACAGCAACATCAAACTCCTGGGTTCAAGTGATCTTCTCACCTCAACCTACTGAGCAGTTGGGACTACAAGTGTCTGCCACAATGCCCTGTCAGTTTTTTCTATTTTTAGTAGATGTGGGGTTTCACTATTGCTCAGGCATGTCTAGAACTTCTGAGATCAAGCAATCCACCCATCTCAGCCTCCAGATTGCTAGGATTACCAGCATGAGCCACTGTGCCCGGCACAGGGCCTTCATATTTTTGACTCATCTCTTTTTTTTCGGAGAGGCAAATAGGCAGAATTTTCAAGAAGTTTCATAGGAATAAAATCATCATTTCTCATTTGAGTTATGCTATCTCAGGACCTCATTTTCTCCCTCAATTCCTAAATAATTTTTCTCATAAATAATTTTGCTTTAAGCTTAGGTTACTCTATTTTTCATATTTTAGAACATAACATCATAATCCATTTGAAGAAAAGATTTTATATCTGTAGGAGATGTTAGAGGCCACCTGTATGCATTTCAATAAACATAAAGTACCTACAAAGTTGACTGTATTTGGTTAAGTATGAGAAGAATACAAAGATCAAAAGGACCTTAAGAAGCCTGCTTTCTATAGAAGAGATTGAGACAAGGGCAAAGTAACTGTATGAGAAGACATATACCAAAATAGTGAAAAGAAGGTTGTGGATGGTATTCAACTGAGGAAAGCAAGCACAAACTGTGTATTTCATGGCTGACAATAAATAAAATATAATTTGAGATATGATTTTAAAGACTGAGTAAAAAATAAATAGGCAAAAGTGACTAATAATGGAATTATAGGCAGAAGGAACATTATCAAGCAAAGGCAAAAAAATAAAAAGGAAATAAAAGGTTGTGCTTTTTGAATTTGTGGTAGATCCTTTAGGTTGGAACACAGTACTTGTGAATGAAAGCTGATAAGTGACCATAAAAAGTTCACTGAGGGAGATTATTTAGTACCTTGAATGTCTAGTTGATCAGTTTAATCTTCCTTGTGAAAGTCTGTGAACAATGACATAGTTATAATGATAGTTTAAGTTTCCTCAGGTCGTAGTGGTCTGTAGCATAGATTAGACCAGTAAATAATTGGACATAGGAAAGCAGTAATAATCTAAGAATTCTAGGAGATGAGGGCTTAAACTAATGTGTTCCCAGAGATAGTGAATTTAGCCATTGTAGAGGTGGAATTTGTAGATCTTGACAAGTGATTTTCTGTGGGGAATGATGAAGAGTTATGTGTTAGATGACTCTCTTTTTCTGTACTAGGGAGAGTAAAAGGAATGTTGGTGCTATTATTAAAAGTAAGGGAGGAAGTGCCTCCTTTTTTGAATTGTTCTTGTTATAACATTATGCTTGACTAGTTTCTTTATAAACAAAGAGTTGATGTAGGATACTATTTAAGAGTCTAGTAGACTCTGAAGTCTAATTTTCTGGTTTCTTTTCCTGGCTCCACTTCTTTAAAGTTTTGTTCATGGGAAAGTTGTATAAAATCCTTAATCCTCAGTCTGAAAAATAAAAATGTTGATAATATAACAATGGTAACTATTTTAGAATGTTGCTATAAAGATTGTTATAATCTATAAAAGTGTTTACAATATTGCCTGACACTTAAATTATTATTCAGGAAAATGACAAACATCTTATTAAGAAGTATGTTTATGTGTTGCACTTGGACCAGTAACATGCAAAATATACATTAATACAGTAAGTTACTTCGTAGATACTAAGAATAAGTCTTACCCATGTAAGTGGTACTAATACATATGATATATGTTTACATTAGAAACCATTTTGATGAAAAATATGAATACAAAAAGGATAAATACATAAGATTAAAGATAAGCTACTAATTTTATTCTTGAAATTCTTATAAAATCCAAACACTTCCACTTGGTATAGCATGGGATAAACACTTACTGGCTATTTTGTGGATTAAGACTCACTAACAAATTGTTTCCATGCTACAACTGAACATCAAAAACAAAAAAGTGAAGTGCAAGGGTGAACAAACTTAAATGTTTAAAGAGCCATGAAATAGACTCTTTCCACTTATTATCTGGCTTTTATAAATTTTAAGTCAATTTCAGAACATCTATTACACAATCAAAATACACAAGCTCCCTAGTCAGATAATTTGATTTTATAAATGAATTACTTCTGTGCCTATAAGTAAATGCAATCATACACATAAAAATATCAGTTGCTGTAAATAAAATAATTCCAGGAGAAAAAGTTATCCTTGCAAACATTTGTAACTCAAATGGCCTCAAATTTCTGGAGTATGATAAATTCAAATAGGAATACTTTGGTCTTACAGAAAGAGCAAGGAACAAAAAGATTTTCAACACAGAGACACAAGGTCAATAGAACAGATTTCAGAAGAGATCATAACTATAACCCAGGATGAAGTGGAGAATTAGAGAGGGATGAGAGAAGAGAGAGGAGGTACAATAGAGAGAGAGTAAACAGGGGAACCACAGCTATGAAATATATTGTAAGGGTACATGTCAAATCTACCAAGTATAGAACATAAGTGTCTTAACACAATAATTAAGTAAATGAGGTGAAAGCTATATTATAGTTTGATGTAATCATTCCAGATTGTAGAAAAGAATCAACACATTGTACCCCACAAATGCATAAATGTATTCATGATCTATGTGCATATAACTTAATAAAAGGAAAAAAAAAAGAAGAGAACCATTTATTTTGTTAGAGAAAGCAAGTGAGTTAACAAAAAAAAAAAAAAAAAAAAAGCCCTTTCTTTTCTATACCATTTCACTGTATGGAAAACATGTATTCATTCCAAAAGAAATTAAACATTGTCCAAGCAGGTGGCAGCTAAAGAGACCAAAAAGTAAAAGGGCAAGTTTTGTAGTCTGACAAAACTATGCATCCTGGGTCTGCTACTTACAAGTTGTGTGACCTTGGTCAATTTACTTAACTTACTTGGTTTTCACTTTATTCATTTGTGTAATGGAGGAAATACCATCTATCTCTCAGGGTTAGAATAGGAATGAATAAATAACATATCTTTAAAATACCTCATGTAGTACCTGGTACATAGAAGGTGATGAACAAATGGTAAATCTTTAAATTTGTCCTTTCTTTGCTTTACAATTTATTCCAAATAACCTATCTTGGTCTTTTACTGCTTTCTGTGAAGTGAACAAATTGATGACCTATGTTGTATGACAAATGTTGATATAAGTATCCTAAATGTATATGGAGGATATATTAGCTTGCTTATGTTCATATGCAAAGTCATAATTTAAGTTTATTAAGCAATTTCAATTTTCCTAAGAGCTTTCCCATACATTAAATTATGTGATTGACACAAAAAACTTGCATGATTTATGAGGCTAGTATTTCTATTCTATCTGACATATCAAAAAGAATCTTGAAGTGATGACTTCCTGCTTGCTAACATACATGCAACTGAGGCAAGAAATCATATCTGAAGTTCTGCCCTAACAATCATAGTGACAACTTAAATGACCAATTATTTTATAAAATGCCACACAACTTTATTTTTGGCTTTGCATGAAACTCATCTTTTTTGTCTTGTAAGTCAGAAAATTACATTGAGATCACCTGGTGAAAGGTTTTTAAAAATACAAGATATTATTGTGTTTTAGAATCTTACAAAACATTCACTTCTAACTATAAAAGTAATCCATTCTCATTTATATATGTTAAATGCTACAAAGAAATTATTTTTAATGCTATAATACCTCAGTTAATACATATTAATAATTAATGATACTGATAGTCTGGCCATGTTTGTATATCTGTTACCTTTCCATACTTGTTTTGAGTACATCCTTAGCTATTTACTGTCAATCAATGATAAAATTCCAATGTAATTATGCAAGTGTAGAAGTTACAAATGTGTAATAGGAATGTGTTAGCTTACCTAATAAATAATTTATAGTATTTTAAGAAAGTTTTAACTTTCATGAAGTAAGATTTTGATAATATGGCTATTTTTTACTTTTTAAAGTTTTAATTGATGCATAATAATTGTACATATTGAGGGGCAAGGTAAGATGGCTGACTACAGACAGCTTTCAAAAGAAGCTCCCATTCAGAGGGAGTGATAATGGTTAGAATGAACACAATAAAGCAGAAGGTCAGGAGCTGAGCTGAGAGAGAATATTGATAAGTGCACATCATCCCTAATGAGGCAAGCTGTGACTCCAAGGAGGCAATTTTCATGTACAAAACCCATCCCAAAGTGGACAAGAGTCGATCCCCTCCCCGCAAGAGAGTGGCTCACTGCGTGATCTCTAAAAGTGAATAGTGAACAGAAGAAATCTTGTTTCACCTCAAGGGAGAGAGCCCATGAAAGGCGGGCCTCCTTCTCCAGAGAGCTCCCACATTGAGCCTGGGCATACTCTTGCCCAGCATAAAAGTGGAACAAATATTTTCCCTGCCATTCTAAACTCCCCATCCACCCTTACCCTCTTGCCTGGATGTCTGGAAGCCTAACCCTTACAGAAACCAGAGTCTCTGGTGGTTGCTTCTAGAGCTGAGCATTGCATAGACTATGGCAGTGCAGCTGAGCTGAAACTGTGACTCAAATATAAATGGAAAGAGACACAGTGGGGAGGGTGACTGACCCAGACCCATGAAAGTGCTTATCAGTCGCAGGCAGAGGTGCAGGAACCCATGTGGTAACAGCAATAGTGGCTTGCTCCCGCTAGGGTCAAATTTTGGAGACACACCTCCACAATTCTGTGGCCTGCCAAAGGAAGCCAGACTTCACCCTGCAGGGGCACCAGAGGAGGAGTGTGGTTGGGGAAGAGGCATGCTCTCAGAGGTAAAAGAGAGAGAGAGAGAGAGAGAAAAAAAAAAAAAAAACACTGCAATGCTAACCCCTGGATTGGAGCAGACTCAGGTGGAACACTCCCCAGTTTCCAATGAGCACTAGGGGGAGTCAGGCTTCCATTCCCAATGCCTACTGGTGGCAGAGTGCAGCGGCCTGGCTGTTGATGCCCTTTTGACTCTGGCAGGAACAAAACCATGGCCAGTTTGCTCATTGGAGGGAACTGGGCCACAGTCCTGTGAGGTTACCAACAACTAGGCGTGGCTGAGATGTAAGGTGAGGAAGGATGCAATAAAGCCCCTGGACTAACTCTTTTCCTGGGTGTACCTTTCTGACTCCACAGGGCACTGGAGCAAGTCAAACTTGAGCTTCCAGTGGACTCCTCCTGTCTTATTGCTGGAAACGCTTTTAACTCTCCCACTTGAACAGAAATTGTGCTGCCTGGGACAATTGGTTTGGAACTCTTGACCTTGGCTGGCCACCCAGGGACCCTCCAAGGTTGAGCCATGGTTGTGTTGTTATGGGAAGGACTGATTCTCCTCTTCCAGCTCTTGCCTGTATGGAAGGGATGTCTTAGTTGCTTGTATCTCTCCTCAGCTAAGATTTCATCGCAAAAACACTGATCCACTCAGATTGGATAGAGACTGGCTGAATACAAGACAGAGCCACTTAGCCCTATCACACAAAGCAGGTCCACAGAGTCTCAGGCTACAGGAATAAAAGGAACTTTTGTAAAGCTGTAGGGGGAAAGTCAAGTTCACCAGCCCCAGATTTTAGGAAAGGAATGGTTAATTACAACTCCTGGAGTCCTCAATCCAATTTCAACTTACCAGCTTCTGTAGCCAAATTGTGAAAAATAATCACGGGGAAAAAAACAGTGGAAAAACTCTGGTAAGATGAATAAACAGAGTAGATCAACTCCCCCAAAGAATGACAAATGATACACAACAGATTTGTGTATCAGATATGATTGTAAATAAATCTGAGATTGTTTACATTCATAAACAAATGGCTCAAATATCAGAAATAGAATTCAGAATACAGGTGGCAAATACAACTGCCAGAATGGAAGTGAAGTTGGAATTAGAAATTCAAGGAGTAGTTCAAAAGTTGTCTCAAGAAATCAATGAATTCAAAGACAAAATCTCCAAAGATTTAGACATAATGCAAAAAAAAAAAATTGCAGGCCTCAAAGAACTGAGAAATACAGTAGAATCCCTCAGCAATAGAGTGGAGCAGGCAGAAGAAAGATATCTTAAGTTGAAGACAAAGCTTTTGAATGTTCCCAAATGCTCAAAGAGGCAGAGAAGTAGAGAGCAAAACTGGATCACTCCCTGAGAGAGCTGTGGGACCATTCCAAAAGAGCAAACATTAGCCATATAGGAATTCATGAAGGAGAAGAGGATGGTTCTAAAGACACTAATGCTTTACTCCAAGACATAATGGAGGAGAATTTCCCAAGCATGGCAAAAGCAGTAATTCAGATAGTAGACAGTTTCAGAACCCTAGCATGACTCAATACAAATAAAGCATCTCTTAGACACATTGTAATTAACTTTGCCAAAGTTAGGATGAAGGAGAAAATTGTGCAAGCAGCCATATGCCAGATGTAAGAAAAATGTAACCTACAAAGGGAAGAATATTAGGAGTGCAGATCTCTCATCTGAAATCTTTCAAGCAGAAGAGGATGATCATCAACCTTCAATCTCCTAACAAAAAAAAAGATACAACTTTCAGCCTAGGATCCTGTATCCAGCTAAACTGAGTTTCAGATGGATAAAACAAATACTTCACTAACTTATACCTGTGGAAAAAATTTTCCATAACTAAACAAATTCACCAAGATATTCTCAGATCCTTCCTCCAGAACGACCAGCTTAATGGTCTACCACCAAAGTAAACTCATGCAGAAAACCTTGAACAAAACCTAACATCCATAATAGTGAAATGATTAAAAGTATCCCCTGGACACTTGAAAAACTTGACAACCAAAACACTACCATGCTTATCAATACTCTCAGTTAATGTGAATGGATTAAAATGTCCCCTAAAGAGGCGCAGGTTGGGTGACTGGATAGAAAAACTCAGGCCATATATCTCTTGCATATTAGAATCACATAGTACCTTAAAGGATAAAAGTAAACTCAGGGTGACAGAATGGACATTTGTAATTCAGGCGAATGGAAATCAGAAAAAAATCAGGAGTTGCAGTTTCCTTTGCAGATACAATAGGCTTTAACCCAGCAAAGGTAAGGGAAGATAAGGATGATCACTACATCAAGGGAAACACTCAATATGAAGAGATTTCAAATATTAACTTTTATGCGGCCAACTAGAATTCTCCTCAATTTATAAAGGAAACCCTAGTGGACATGAAAAATTTGACATCTTTCTGCACTATAATAGATGCAGATTTTAACAGCCCTTGGGCAGTGTTGGACAGATCCTTTATGAATAAACTAAACAAAGATATTGGACTTAAACTTGACCCTACAACAAATGGACTTAACAGACCTCTACAGAACATTTCATCCTAATAAAAATGAATACACATTCCTCTAATCAGCCCATGGGATATCATCCAAAATGGATCACATCTTAGATTGCAAGTCAAACCTCAGCAAATTTAAAAGAATATAAATTATTCTGTGTATTTTCTCAGATCATGAGGGAATTAAATTTGAACTCAACAGCAGTACGAATCTTCAAACACAAACAAAGTCATGAAAACTAAATAACCTTATGCTGAATGATGGCTGGGTCAAAGATGAGATTAATAAAAAAAAAAAACTGCCACATTTCAGGAACAAAATTATAATGAAGACAGAAATTATCAAAATCTGTGGGATAGTGCAAAGGCAGTCCTAAGAGGGAAATTTATAGCATTGGAAGTCTTCATCAAAAAAAAAACAAAACAAAACAAACAAACAAACAAACAAAAAAAAAACAGAGAGAAAGCCCACAAATTAATAGATTATCTGAAACAACTGGAAAAGGAAGAACATTCCAACCCCAAATCTAGCAAAAGAAAACAAATAACCAAAATTAGAGAAGAACTAAATTAAATTGAAAACAAAGGAATCATTCAGAAGATCTCCATATCGAAAAGTTGGTTTTGGCTCGGCGCCTGTGCCTCAAGTGGCTAACCACTACCCATCAGATCAACTGGCAATATCCTAAAGAACCAATCCCAGGAGCACTTGTCCTTACTCATTGTCCTTGCCACCCATGGCCACAACAAATCTCCTCTATGTAGTCACCTATTCCTTCTGCCCACTGACATCTTCTCATACTTTTCCTCTTGGAAACTTAGCCTAGCAAGTTCTATTTCTCTCTCTCTCTCTCCCTCTCTTTCTTTCTATTAAGACAGAGTCTCACTTTATCACCTTCCATAGAGTACCATGTTGTCACACAGCTCACAGCAACTTCCGACTCCTGGGAGTAGGTGATTCTCTTCCCTCAGCCTCCCAAGTGGTTGGTATTACAGATATCCACCACAGTGCCCAGCTATTTTTTTGTTGCAGTTTAGCCGGGGCTGGATTTGAACCCAACCCTCCCAGTATATGGGGCTGTTACCCACCCACTTAGCCACAGGCTCTGCTTTCTTCCTTTCTCTTTCTTTCTTTCTTTCTTTCTTTCTTTCTTTCTTTCTTTCTTTCTTTCTTTCTTTCTTTCTTTCTTTCTTTCCTTCCTTCCTTCCTTCCTTCCTTCCATCTTTCTTTCTTTCTTTTTTTCATTATTTTTCATGCTACATATTTTTTACTTTGTTTTTCAAAGTAGAGAATGTCCTGGCCTTAGCCTAGAACATAGCAACATTCAACACTTGGATTAAAGGAAACCTCATGCCTCATCCTCTGGAGTAGTTGGATCTAAGAGCAAAGGCCACAACACTTAGTTACCTTTTCTACTTTACTACAAACTGCGTGGGAGGTAGAGGCTGAGGGTGATTTGCTGTTATTCAGCCTTGTTTCCAGCCCTTGAGCTCATAAGATCAGCCCCCCATGGCTCGGCACCTGTGGCTCAAGTGGCTAAGGCGCCAGCCACATACACCTAAGGTGGTGGGTTCAAATCCAGCCTGGACCCACCAAACAACAATAATGGCTGCAACCAAAAAATAGCCAGGCGTTGTGGTGGGCGCCTGTGGTCCCAGCTACTTGGGAGGCTGAGGCAGGAGACTCGCTTGAGCCCAGGAGTTGGAGGTTGCTGTGAGCGTGATGCCATGGCACTCTACCCAGGGGATAGCTTGAGGCTCCGTCTCAAAAAAAAAAAAAAAAAGTTGGTTTTTTGAAAAGATTAACAAATTGATAAACCTTTGGCCAACCTAACTAGAAACAGAAAAGTAAAATTGCTAATATCATCAAACAGTAAGGATAAAGGAGAAATAACAACAGACACCTCAAATATTCAAAATATCCTTAATGATTACTACAAAAAAATTCTATTCTCAGAAATATGAAAATCTGGAGGAAGTAGACCAATATCTGGAAGCATGCCACCTTCTTACACTCTACCAGAAAAAATGTTGAATAGACCTATATTAAGCACTGAAGTAGCATCAAATATGTGAAATCTCCCCAAAAAGAAAACTCCAGGAACAGATGGCCTCACATCAGAATTCTTCTAAATTTGTAAAGAGGAACTAGTACCTATATTACATAACCTTTTCCAGAACATAGAAAAAGAAGGAATACTTCCCAACACAATCTTTGAAACAAATATCACCCTGATCCCCAAACCAAGACAATACCAAAGAAAGACAATTATAGACCAATATCATTAATGAATATTGATGCAAAAATATTCAATAAGATCCTAGCAAACAGAATTCAACAACACAGCAAAAAATTAATACACCACGACCAAGTTGGTTTCATCCCAGAGTCACAAGTTTTTTTTTAACATACATAAATCTATAGATATAGTACATTAATAAAAAAAAAAATCATATGATTCTCTCAACTGATGCAGAGAAAACTTTTGATTATATTCGGCATACCTTCATGAATAGAGCACTTAAGGAAATAGCCTTAGATGGATGACTTGTTAAACTAATAGAGATAGATCATTTCTTAAACTGATAGAGGCCATCTATAGTGAATCCACAGACAGTATCATATTGAATGCAATGAAAGTGAAAACATTTCCATTCTGATCTGGAACTAGACCAGGATAACCATTGTCTCCACTGCTATTCAATATAGTAATGGAAGACTAAGCTGTCATAATTAGGCAAGAGAAGGCAATTGAGGGTATACAAATGTGGTCAGAGGAGGTCAAACTCTCACTCTTTGCAGATGATATGATTTTACAACTGGAAAACTCTGGGGACTCAACTTCAAAACTTTTAAAAGTGATAAAGGAATACAGCAGCGTTGCAGGATACAAAATCAATACTTACAAATCAGTACCTTTTATGTATACCAACTATAGTCAAGCTGAAAAATATAATCAAGGATTCTTCCTTTTACAATAGTGCCAAAGAAAATCTGGAATTTACCTAAAAAGGTATGCAAAAGATCTCCATAAAAAGAATAGTGCCAAAGAAGATCTAGAATGTACGTAAAAAAGGATGCAAAAGATCTCTATAAAGAGAACTATGAAACCCTGGGAAATGAAATACCTGAAGATGTAAACAAATGGAAAAACATACCATGCTCATGGCTGGGAAGAATCAACACTGTTAAAATGTCCATACTACATGGGCAGTGCCTGTGGCTCAAAGGAGTAGGGCGCCAGCCCAATATATTGGAGGTGGTGGGTTCAAACCCAGCCCCATCCAACAACTGCCAAAAAAAAAAAAAAAAAGCCTGTACTACCCAAAGCAATTTAATGTGATCCCTAGGGATTTAATGCAATCCCTAATAAAGCACCACTGTCATACTTTAAAGATCTGGAAAATATATGTTACTTCATTTTATATGGAATCAGAAAAAAACATTGAATAGCCAGCACATTGCTCAGCAATAAAAACAAATCAGTAGGAATCACACTATAAGACTTCAAGCTATACTATGAATCTACAATGATCAAAACAGCATGGTACTGGCACAAAAATAGAGACGTAGATGTATGGAACAGAATAGAGAACCAAGAGATGAACCTAGACACTTATTATCATTTCATCTTTGATAAACCTATCAAAAATATGAATTGGGTTAAGATTCCCTATTTAACAAATGGTGCTGGGTGAATTGGCTGGCAACTTGTAGAGTGAAATGAGATCCTGATCTTTCACCATTAGCAAAAATTGATTTTCACTGGATAAAAAATTTAAACTTAAAACATGACAGTACAAAGATACTTGGAGAAATTTCAGGGGAAACACTTGAAAAAATTGAAAGAATATTTTATGAGGAGGAACACCTGAACAATTGAAGCAACGTCAAAAATATATTACTGGGATCTGATCAAACTAAGAAGCTTCTGCACTGAGACAAATACAGTGAGTAAAGCAAGCAGACAGCCCTCAGAATGGGAGATGTTATTTTTAGGTTATGTTTCTGACAAAGCTTTGATAACCAGAATCCACAAGAAACTCAGAGTAATTAATAAGAAAAGACCAAGTGATCTCATTTCACTTTGGGCAAGGGACTTAAACAGAAACGTCTCTGAAGAAGACAAGTCTATGACCAACAGACACATGAAAAAGTGCTCATCATCTTTTATCATTAGAACAATGCAAATCGAAACCACTTTGATATATCATCTAACTCTAGTACGAGTATCCCACATAAGAAAACCCCCAAACTGCAGATGTTGGCATGTATGTGGAGAAATGGGTACACTTCTGCATTGGTAGTGTGAATGCAAGCTAATACATTCCTTTTGGAAATAATTTTGGAGAACACAGGAAACCAAAAGTAGATCTACTGTTCAACCCTGCAGTTTCTCTACTTGGTATGTATCTAGAAGACCAAAAATCATTCTACAACAAAAATATTTGCACCAGAATGTTTATTGTAGTTAAATTAATAATTGCCAAGTCATGGAAGAGGCCTAAGTGCCCATCGACCCATGAATGGATTAATAAACTGTGGTATATGTATACCATAGAATATTATGCAGCCATAAAAAGATGGACACTTTCCATCATTTATGTTTACATGGATGGAGCTGGAACATATTCTTCTTACTAAAGTATCTCAAAAATGGAATAAAAAGTATCCAATGTACTCAGTACTATTATGAAACCCATATATAATCGCCTACACTTCCATACAAATGATGAAACACAACTATAGCCTAGGATGAAGGAGGAAAGAGGAGGGATAGTGGAGGGGAGGGGGGAGATGGTGTGAAGGGAGGGTAATCGGTGGGACCTCATCTATGGTGCATATTGCAAGGGTACAAGTCAAATGTATTAAGAGTAGAGTATAAATGTCTTAACACAGTAATTAAGTAAGTGAGGTTAAGGCTATGTTAACCAGTTTGATGAAAGCATTCCAAATTGTATGTAAAATCAGCACATTACACCCCATAAATGTATTAATGTGCACAGTTATGATTTGATAAAAAAAAATGTTAAGAGGAAGTATTTATTCTTTTTCTATTGTTTATAAGATTTGGTATGATCTGTTTTTTGAAATTGTCTCTTACTTTTATTTATAAATATTAGTTGTCTATTTTTTGAGACTATGGAAAAAAATAATAAGAAGTTATCTGATGACTCCATACTGAATCTCAGAGTCAAAGCATTCTATAATAGACATACTCTTACTTGACAATGCGAATATTACTTTCCTTGCATTATTAGTATTATTGCTTAATATTTCAATGCAGCAATTGTCTGATTTCTTTTCTGAATGTATTTCTCTTCGTTCTTTTTGAGGTTTTTGTTTCTAGTCCTTTTCTTAAGCATTGTTATTGTTATTAAACTTTAAGCCTTTTTAATTTTGTGAAGGCAAAAAATGGAAACCTAATAAACACATGTATATGTAAAAAATAAAAAAGTTAAGAGTAAATAAATGTACATATCTATGAAGTACATGTCATATTTTGATACACACATACATCATATGTTCATTGAATCACAGTATTTAGGATATGCATCACCTTGAACATTTATCATTTCTAGCAATTTTGAAATATACAACTTATTATCATTAACCATAGTCTCCTAGCTGTAATAATTAAATTATTCTTTCTATCTAACTATATGCTTCCACACATTTACCAAAATTTCTTCAACACACAGCCACTTTCCACCCACTGGTAACTCTCATTCTAGTCTTTACTTTCGCAAGATCAACATTTTTAGTTCCCACATAGGAATGATACCATGTTATATTTGTCTTTCTGTGCCTGCCTTATCCCAGAATTTTAAATTACAGAATTTCATTCTCTTTGATGACAGAATAGTACTCCATTGGGTATACATTTCTTTATCAATTAACTCACTGATGCAAATTTATATTGATTATATATCTTGGCTATTAGGAGCTGAAATTAATGTGAGAGTGCAAATATCCTTTTTATACACTGATTTCCATTACATTGTATAAAATATATGGTAGTAGGATTGATCAATTGTGTGGGTAGTTCCATTTTCAGTTTTTAGAGAAATCTTTATACTGTTTTCTATAATAGCTCTACTAATTTACATTATGACCTATAATGTACAAGAGCTTCCTTTCCTCTGCATCAATAATTAATAATCATTTTTTATCTTTTTATTAATAACCATTAGAATTTTGGGAAGATGATATAACATTATGGTTTTAATTTGCATTGCCTTAATGATAAGTTATTTTGAGCATTTTTTCATATATGTATTGGCCATTTGTATGTCTTCTTTTGAGAAATGTCTACTTAAGTGCCTATCAATATAAAAGTGGATTAATAAAATGTGGTATATGTATACCATGTAGGTACTAATTGGTCATAAAAAAATGCCCTTTTAAAGAACCTGGACAGAACTAGAGACTAGACTATTCTTCAAGCATTGCAAAGATCATGAAATTGAAACTCTTTAAATTGCAAGTATTAAATTGGAACTACTCAATCAAAACTCACGGGCACATAGGGTAGTAAAACTCAACAAAAACCAAACAGGTGGGTGGGGGGATGAGGCAACAGGTAAATTCCCACCTAATGGGTACATAAACCACAATTTACTAATGCACTTATCTGTTGAATAACACGTGGGTTTTTCCACTTCTGTGCAATTGTGAATTGTGTACTATAAACATTCAAGTGCAAATGTCTTTATGATAAAATGCCTTTTCTTCTTGTGGGTAATGACTGGTCTACTTTTAGTTCTTCGAGGAGTTTCAACACTTCACAGAGGCTGTACTAGTTTTCAGTCCCACCATCAGTTCAAGAGGGTTCCTTTCTCTTTGCATCCAAGCCAGAATCTATAACATTGGGACCTTATGATGTGGGCCATTCTCACTGGAGTTAGGTGATTTCTCGAAGTTGCTTACATTAGCATTTATGTGGTGAGTATGGATGATGAGCATTTTGATGTGTTTGTTGGCTATTAGTTTGTTCTTAAAAGATTATTGTCATGTTTCTTGCCCAATTTTTAATGGAGATTTGTTATCATTGCCTGTTGATTTGCTTGAGTTATTTTTAGATTCTTGTTACTAGCTTGTTGTCAGATGAGATGTGCAGCATGCAAATATTTTCCCTCATCCTTCAGGTTGCCCCTTTACTAAGTTGATTTTGACCTTAGCTATTCAAAAGCTTCTTAATTAGATCAAGTATCTTTAATTTAATTTAGTTGCTTCTGGGATTATATTTGGGGTCTTCTTCATAAACTTTTTCCCTAAGTTGATTATAATTAAGAGGTTTCCCCACATTTTTTCTAGAATTTTTATAGTTTTGTATTTTAGATTTAAATATTTTATCCCTTGTGAGCTGATTCTTGTGAGTGCTGAGAGGTGCAGGCTGTGTTTCAGTCTTTTATATGTGGCTAACCAGTTCTCTCAGCACCAGTTATTGAAAGGGGATTATTTTCCCCACTGTATGTTTTTATTTGATTTGTCAAAGATTATATGAAAATATAAGGCAGGTTTTATCTCTAATTTTGTTTGCTTTTGTTCCATAGGACTATTTCTCTATTTTTATGTCAATACTATGCTGTTTTGATCACTATAGACTGGTAGCATAGCCTAAAGTTTGGTAAAGTGATGCCCCAGGTTTGTCATTTTGTAAGTTTGCATTGGTTATTCAAATTTTTATTTTCTGGGTCCATGTGTAATGTAGGGCTATTTTGTCAAGATATGGAATGTGTGACATTATATTTTAATTGAAATTGATTAAAATAGGTAGATTTATTTGGGTAGAATAGACATTTTAGTAATGTTGATTATTCTGAGCTATGAGTATAATGTATTTTTCCATCTGTTAGCATCCCCTGCATTCTATTTTCTCAGTGTTTTGTAATTCTGTCTGTGGAGACCCTTCACATCCATTGTCAAATATATTCCAAGGCATTTCCTTTGATGCTACTGTGAAGGATATTGTAGCTTTAGATTCTGAGTTTTACTTATGTTGGCATATACAGAGGCTACTAATTTGTGCACATTGATTTTATGTCCTGAGATGTTTCTGTATTCCTTTATCAATTCCAGTAGTTTCTTGGTTGAATCTTTGGGCTTTTCTAAGTATACTATCATATGTAATCATCAAAGAGTGATCGTTTTAAATCCTCTGTCCCCATTTGGACACCCTTGACATTCTTCACTTGTACAATGGCTTTGGCTAGGTCTTCCAAAATTATGTAGAATAGTAGTAACAATAGTGGACACCCTTGCCTGCTTCTAGTTCTAAATAAGAGTGCTTTCAGTTTTCTCTTTTCAAAATAATATCCCATATTTTGAACCAATTTTGTAACACTGGGATAAAACTAACTTGATCATGGTGTATGTTTTCTTTGATGTACTGTTGATTTCTGTTTGCTAGGATCTTATTGAATATTTTTGCACTGATATTCATTAATGATATTGGTCTATGTTTTTCTTTTTTTGTTGGGTCCTCTCTTGGTTAGGGCATTAAGGTGAACTTTTCTTCATAGAATGTGTTGGGGAGGATTCCTTCTTTTTATATGTTTTGGAAAAGGTTATGTAACATAACCCTCTTTTAAGGTTTGGTAGAATTCTGATGTGAAGCAATCTGGTTCTAGACTATTATTTTTGGGGAGATTTTGTATAGTTGATTCTGTTTCAGTGCTAGATATAGGTCTATTCAAAATTTATATTTATTTCTGGTTGACTCTAGGAAGGTGGCATGCTTCCAGGTATAGGCACATTTCCTTCAGATTATCATATTTCTGAGAACAGAGTTTTTTTGTAGTAATCATTTAGGATTTTTTGAACTTCAGTGGTATATATTGTTATTTCTTCTTTATTGCTTCTGATTGACATTATTAGAGATTTCTGTTTCTGGTTAGGATAGCCAAAGGTTTATCAATTTTATTATTTTTTTCAAAGAACCAACTTTTTGTTTCATTGATCTTTTGCATGATTCTTTTGTTTTTAATTTCAAAGGTGCTGAGAGAACTGGCTAGTGACCTGTAGAAGACTCAAACTGGAACCTCACCTTTCACCACTAACAAAAATTGATTCTCACTGAACAAATTATTTAAACTTAAGACATCATACTATAAAAGTACTGAAGAGAGAACAGATGAAACACTTGAAGATATTGTCCTGGGAAAATATTTCATTAGGAGGAAACCCCTGGCAATTGAAGCAACATTAAAAATATGTTACTGGGATCTGATTAAGCTAAAAATCTTCTGCACAGCCAAGGGTGCTATAGGTAAAGCAACTGGACAGCCATCAGAATGGGAGAATACATTTGCAGGTTATGTTTCCAACAAAGGTCTGATAATTAGAATCTACAGTGAACTCAAATTAATTAATAAGAAAAGAATGAATAACTGCATTTCTTTGTGCACAGGAGAGTTAAACAGATACTTCTCTGAAGATTACAGGGAAATGGACAATAAAAACATGAAAAATGCTCAGTATTTTTAATCATCAGAGAAATGCAAATCAAAACCACTTTGAGGTGTCACCTAAGTCCAGTAAGAATAGCCCACATCAGAAAAACTCAAAACGGCAGATGTTGATGTGGATATACAGAGAAAGGAACATTTATATGCTGCTGATGGGATTGCAAACTAATAAAGTTTTTTTGGAAAGAAGTATGGAGAATTCGCAAGGAAATAAAAGTTAACCTACCATTTGATTCTGCCATTCCATTACTAGGTATCTACTCAGAGGAACAAAAATAATTTTACAACAAAGATATTTGCACAAGAATGTTTATTACAGCCTAATTTCTAATTGCCAAGTTGTAGAAGCAGCCCAATGCCCACCAACCCATGAATGGATTAATAAATTGTGGTACGTATGTACCATGGAATACTTTGCAGCCATAACAAAAACGGAAACTTTACATTTTTTATGTTTACCTTGATGGAACTGGAACATTTTCCTCATAGTAAAGCATCTCAAGAATGGACAAAGTATATCCAATATACTCAATGTTATTTTGAAACCAATATGCAATCACTTACACATTCATACGAATGATAAAACACAAATATATTCCACAAAGAAAGAGGGGAGAAAAGGGAGAAAGAGTGGAGGGAAGGTATTTGGTGGGATTTCACCTAATGTGCACAAGGCAAGGGTACATTTCAAAACAACTAAGAGCATATTATAAATATTTTACCACAAAAAATAAGTGAGGTGATGGTTATTTTAACCAGATAGATATAAGCATTTCACATTATATATCAAATCATCACATTCCACCCCATAAATATATACAGTTATGATTTAATAAATATTAAGTTTACAAAGATGTTCTGTTGATTGTTATGCCTTAGGTGTCTTCTTCATGATTTGCCTACGTTGTTTTATATATATGGCTGCATATTTTTATGTCTGTATATATGCATACATATATGCATATAAAATATTCAAAACATACATATATATGTATATGTGTATGCATAGTATGTATACATATATATACATATAAAATATTCAAAACATTAAGTCATGATGGATATATATATATGATATTTCCCAACATTTTTTTCTAGGATTCTTACAGTGTAATGCATTAGGTTTAAGTGTTTTATCCATTATTACTTAATATTCTGAATGATGAGAGATGATTATACTGTTTCAGTCATTTACATGTGATGTTCAGTTTTTCTACTACCATTTATTAAATAGGGATTATTTTTCCCTGTGTATGCTTTTATTTGTTTGTGTCAAAAATCAGATGAGAGTATGTAATAATTTTGTCTCTAGATTCTCTGCTCTTATCCATAGGTCTATGTCTCTGTTTTTGTGTCTGTACCATGATGCCTTGGTCACTACGACTTTGTAGTTTATCTTGAAGTATAGTAAAATGATGCCTCCTATTTTGTTCTTATTATATAAGGTTTTCTTGTCTATTAATGGTTTTATGGGTTCATATGAAGCATAGAATTATTTGTTGTAGATCTTCAAAAAATGGTGTTGTTCTTTTAATGGGAATTGCATTGAATTTGTAAATACTCAATGTCTCTAGAGAAATTCAAATCAAAACCACAGTGAAAATGGGTCATATTTAAAAGTCTCCATGCCGTTGCCCACCCTGAGAGGGGATCATTTATTCTCTTCTTGCTAATATGCTTGAGTTCTCGTGGATTCTGGTTATTAAACCTTTGTCAGAGACATAACCAGCAAATATCCTCTCCCATTCTAAGGGCTGTCTACTTGCTATAGACCTGCCATTTGATCCTATAATTCCTCTATTACGTATATATCCAGAAGACCAAAAATCACACTACCATAAAGATATTTGTATCAGAATGTTCATTGCAGCCCAATTCATAATTGCTTGTTTGTGAAAGAAGCCCAAGAGCCCATCAATCCATGAATGGATCAATACATTTTGGTATATGTACACCATTGAATACTATGCAGCCATTAAGAAGGATGGAGATTTTACCTCCTTCATGTTTACATGGATGAAGCTGGAAAACATTCTTCTTAGCAAAGTATCCCAAGAATGGAAGAAAAAATATCCAATGTACTCAGCCTTACTATGAAACTAATTTATAGCTTTCATAGGAAAGCTATAAC
>NW_003852570.1:266879-277572 GCF_000181295.1 Otolemur garnettii
AAAAAAATAAAACATAAATAAAAAGTTCTCAAACAACAGTTGCTAGAATGGATGCAAAAAGAGAAGATATTTTACATAATGTTGGTAGGACTGAAAACTAATACAAACCCTATGGATGATTGTATAGAGATATGTCAAAGAACTTAAAGTAGGCATACCATTTGATCCAGCAATCCCACAGCTGGGTATCTACACAAAGGAAATAAAGGTCATTTTATAAAAAGGACACATATTCTTTAATATTTATAGCATCAAAATTCACAATTGCAAAGATGTGAAAACAACACTAGTATTCACAAATACATGAATAAATTAATAAATGGCACACATTCATATCATGGAGTAGTACTCAGCCATAAAAATGGAAATCTTGTATCTTTTGTGACATACTGGACAGAAGTGAAAAACATTATTTTAAGCAAAACATCACAAGAATGGAGAAACAAACAAATTACTCAATATTAAATTGAAATTAATCAATCAGCATTTACAGACACATATAAAAGTATATCTAAATTAAAATCAAACTGAAAAGAACTAGAGGTATGGTTAAGAATATCATCTAATATAAGACAGAACCCAGATTGGCTCAGTTAAGGATTTTACACTTTTTACTTTGATTTTAGGTTTCTTTTATCTACCTTACCATTTTGTTGAGTTGTCATTCAGATCACAACAGATACTCTTGTATAACAACTGTCTTTATTGGCTTAGCTATAACCTGTTCTAAATCACCCCCATAGCATAGAGATGAAAGTGGACAAATGAAAGAAAAGATAGAAAAAAGAAACTACACATGAGGAAGAAGCAGCAAAAGAACCTTGGCAACATAAAAAATCAGAACAGATCACCTACCCCAAGTGATCACTATGGAGCCATTGGAGAAAATGTCAACCATAAAGAAATTCTTGAAATTATAGAAATGGATTCAGAATGTGAAAGAAATATGAGATGAATAAAATAGAAGAGAAAATTGAAAACCGGAAAGAAGTCAAAAAAAAAATCTCAGGAATTTAATGAGCTCAAATACAAATTCACCAAGCATCTGGAAAACATTACACAGGATATAATAGAGCTTAAATAATTTAAATAGTGTTGTGTTTTGAAACATAGTAGAGAATTTCAGATACAGATTAGCTGGAAAAAACTATGGAGAAAGAAAAAGAACTTAAGAGCTTAATAACAGGATTTTCAAGCTGAACCAATCTTATGTAGGAGGAGAAAAGAAGAGAAAAAGAATACCAATATCTTAGGGAGATATGGGCCCATGCAAAGTGTACACACATACAAATTATAGGTATCAGCAAAGGAGAAGAATAAAAACTCAAAACCCTGGGGGTGCTATTTGAAAATATCTCAGGCATCAACAGAGATTTAGAATTATATTTACTATATGGCTATTATACATCAGGACATTCAATTCAAATATATCATATCCTAGACACATTATGATATAGCTGGACAAATTCAAAATGAAAGAAAATTCTATAAATTGTGATGTGTAGACAGCATCTTACCCAACTTTAAAACCATTAGGTTAACAATTTATTTCTTAGTGAAAACTTCACAAGCCAGAAAAAAGTTGGTTCCTATTTTCAATTTTCTTAAGCAGAACAACTGCCTGAAAAATGGATTATCCATTTTGCAAAAACAAGTTTTACATTCAGCAAAGAAATCCAGTCTTCCTCTGACATGCAAACTTTGGGTAAACTTACCATTAATGGGCCTTCCCTGCAAGAAATACTCAGATCTATACTCTACACAGACTAATGCAATGGACCCTCAGAAAAATAAAACTACCTACTAACTATAATAAAAAATCCAAAATAATCTCTCACAATGGCCCAAGAAATAAAACAAAGCAACAGAGTCCCACACAATAGGATGGACAAAAATCCACCCTATTTATAAGCTCTCTCAATAAGTTTAAACACTCTGCTCTTCCTACTGAAGAGACATAGGCTGGCTTTTTGGATTACCAAAAAAAAAAAAAGAAAAAAGAAAAGAAAAAAAAACAGAAAAAAGAAAAGAAAAGCTCGAGTCAAGTATCTGCTGTTTTCAGGAAATGTCTTTAAAAACCAAGTACAAATTAAGATTCAGAGTGAAGAACTGGAAAGTAATAGGTTGGGCTAATAGAAACTAAAGGAAAGTAGGAATTTAAATTCTCATTAAAGATAACACTGACTTTAAAGCAACAAAGAAGGATGGTGCCTGTGGCTCAAAGGAGTAAGGCGCCAGCCTGATATGCCAAAGGTGGCGGGTTCAAACCCAGCCCTGGCCAAAAACTGCAAAAGAAAAAAAATAAATTCCAGTAATAAAGCAACAAAGCATAGAAAGACAACACTGAACATTATAGTGATCATGGAAACAATTCAACAAGAAGACATGTGAGACACACACACACACATATATATATATATACACACACACACATATATATATATGAGTTAGATGCTCACAGATATATAAAACAAATTCTATTTTACCTAAAGAAAATGATATATAACAACATCACAATAGATAGAAACTTCAACACTGCACTGAAAGAAATGGGCAGAGCCTCCAAGAATAAATCAACAAAGAAACTTTGGTGTTAAACATGACTCTAGATAAAATAGGTTTAGCATACATCTGCATAACATTTTAGCCCCAAGAATACTTGATACATGTTCTTGTCCTCAGCACATGGTATATTATATTTTTAATTTTTTTTAATTCTTTATTAAATCAAACTGTGTATATTAATGCATTATGAGGTACAATGTGCTGATTTGATATACAATGTGGAATGCTTACATCTAATTTATTAACATAACCAACACTGATCACATCCTAGGTCACAAAACAAGCCTCAAAAATTTAAAATAATAGAAACTATAGTATGTATATTTACAGACCACAGAATAGAAGTAGAAATTATTTACAACAGAATACTTGCCCCCAAACCAAGTCACAAAATCTAAACAACTTAATGCTGAACAATTTCTGGGTCAAAGAAGAGATGAAGAATAAATTACTTAAATAAGTAAATTTACTTAAAGTAAATGACAATGATGCTGCAAGCTATCAAAATCAGTGAGATACTGCAAAATCAGTCTGAACAGGAAATTTCATTCCCTTAAATGCCCACATGAAAGAATCAAAAGAACACAAATCAACAATCTAATGACTCCTCTCAAGGAACTGAAAAAGAAAGAGCAATCTAATCCTAAACAAAATGAAGAAAAGAAATAACCAAAACTATATCATAACTAAATGAAATCAAGAACAAAATAACTACTCAGAAGATTAATGAAGCAAAAAGTTGGTTCTTCTGGTGCAGTAATTGTCTCTTGCTCTGAGCATCAAGCTGGAGTCCTATCTTCACTGTGGGAGAATCCAGGAGAATCTAGGAGTCTTTGCCTTAACTTCTGTAACGCACTGACCTGCAGTTCCTGGGACATTTGTGAGGGAAGATTGCGGAACACCCTGGAAGCTGAGAAATGAGGCTCCTGTCCAGAAGGAGAGTTTATGGACAGAAGCTTATCAAGTAAGCTGATGGTTTGGAGCTGAGCCAAGAGAGAAGATTGAACAGTGCACATGACCTGTGCTGAGGTTAGTTGTGACCCCAAGTAAACAAACAATAGGTACAACCCCATTGCCAAGCTGATATGTGTCCCCTCCCCCATGAGAACAGATCACAGTGTACTTTCCACAAACAAGTGACCAGAGGTCAAATCTCCTATTTATCCCATAGGAGAGACCTGCTAAAAACTGGAACTCCTTTCCCAAAGAGCGTCAACTTGTGTGCCTTGGCATTCTCTCACCAGGCATAAAACTAAACATATATACTCTACCCACAATTTTGAACTGCCAGCACTCCCCTCCACTCTCACCCTGAGGTCTGGGAGCCTGTCCCCGGCAGAGTCCAGACTCTTGGGCAATTTCCTGAGATGTACACACAAAGTGTGGGCTGCTACAAGTCAGTGCTGAATCAGCAGCATGGGTGTAAAGCAGGGACTATGGAGTGAGGGATCCAAGTGGGAGAGAAACAGTGCCCTACAGCATATCATGGCAACAATGGTGGTGGCACTGGCTGGAACAATAGGGCTCACACACCTGGTGATATTTTGTACAAACATTTCCCATCTCTCTTAGCAGCCAGAGGGATTCAAGCCTCTACTCTAGGGACAGACACAGGTGGAGCAGATCTGGGACAAAAACACAGGCCCTGTAAGCCAAAGGCTAGGCCTGCTGCAATTCCTGCCTGGGCAGGGCTCAGAGGGGACTGAGACTAGAATATGGGTACACAGGGGGAGGGGCAAGATGGCCAACAGGCACTAGCCTCCGACAGAAGCTCCTGTCCAGAGGGAAGGATAATGCCTGGAAAACACCCAATAATGTTGAAAATTGGGAGCCCAACTGAGAGAGAAGAATGATATCTGCAGGACACCTCTGCTGAGGCAAGTTGAGACTCCAAGAAGGCAATCTCCAGGTAGAAAAACTGAAGGAACATTTTTCACTGCTATTTTGAACTCCCAGTCCACCCTTCCCCCTCACCTAAGCCAACAGAGACAGTGAGGGGGCCCAAGAACACAGTTCCCCACCCCTGCAGGACCAAGCGCCCAGTCCTGGCCATGCAGTCAGAGAGCTGTAAGAACCATGCGCATACTCCAGGCACCACTGATCCCCACTCCCACAGCCCAAGACCTGCAAGAGCTGTGCGAGTCCTGCCGGCAGAGGCAGAATTCCCAGCTCTTGGCACCTGGGCTAGGTGGGCTCAGAACTGCTTGCTAGACCCAGCACACCCCATGGGTGGCCACCAAGTTTCCCATTCCCTGCACCCGGGTCGGGGTCCCAGAACTGCTTGCTAGACCCACAGGTCGCCACTGAGTTCCCCCAACTTGGCACCTGGGCCAGGCAGGCCTAGAACTGCTTGCTAGACGTGCGGGTGGCCTCCAAGTTCCCTGCTCCTGGCACCCACTCCAGATGGGCCCAGAACTGTTTGCTAGAACTGCACACGCCCTGTGGGTAGCCACCGAGTCCCCTGCTTTTGACACCTGGGTTGGGCAGCCCAGAAATGCCTGCTAGACCCATGGGTGACCTCTGAGTTCCCCACTCTGGGCTCCTGGGTGGGGAGGACCCAGAACTGCTTGCTAGACTTGTGTGCACCCGGCGAGGGCTGCAAAGTTCTCCATTCCTGATATTCAGGTTGAGTGGGTCCAGAAATGCTTGCTAGACCTACAGGTGGCCACTGAGTTCCCCCCTCTTGGAACCCTGGCCAGGCGGGCCTAGAACTGCTTGGTAGACCTGCAGGCAGCTGCTGAGTACCCTGCACCCAGAACCCACTCAAGACGGGCCCAGAACTGATTGCTAGAACCACACGTGCCCTGTGGGCAGCCGCTGAGTCCCCCACTCCCAGCACCCCAGCTGGGTGGGCCCAGAACTGCATGCTAGACCTGTGCATGCCCCGTGGGCAACCACCGAGCTCCCTGCTCTTGGAACCCAGTCAGGCAGGCCTAGAACTGCTTGCTAGACCTGTGGGCAGTTGCTGAGTTCCCTGCTCCTGGCATCCAGGCTGAGCGGGCCCAGAACTGCTTGTTAGACCCGTGGGTGCCCAGCAGGCAGCAGCCAATTCTCTTGCTCTGGGCACCCAAGTTGGGGGCACCTAGAACTAATTGCTAAACATGCAGGTGGCCACTGAGTTCCCTGTTCCCAGCACCCGGGCAAAGAGAGCCCAGAACTGCTTGCCACTACTGTGCGTACCATGGGCAGCCCCCAAGTTTCTCACTCCTGGCACCCAGGCTGAGCGGGCCCAGAACTACTTGCTAGACCTGTGGGGGCCCAGCAGGCGGAGGCTGAGTTTCCCGCTCCCAGCACCCAAGTTGGGTGGGTACAGATTGGCTTTCTAGAACTGTGGGTGGCCACTGAGTTCCCTATCCCGGCACCCGAGGTGGGAGGGTCCAGAACTCCTTGCCAGACCCGTGCATGCCCCATGGGCGGCTACCAAGTTTCCTGCTACCGACACTTGGGCCAAGTGGGCCCAGAACTTCTTGCTAGATCCGCACAAGTCCGGCAGGTGGCCGCCAAGGTCCTAACTCCTGGCACTTGGGTTGGGCAGGGTAGAAGTGCTTGCTATATGTGCGTGTGCCCCGTGGGCAGCCGCCGAGTTCCCCACTCCCAGCAGCCAAAGCTGCCAGGCCCAGAACTGCCTGCTTGAGCTTTGTGCGCCCAGCATACCCAGACAGCGGCCTGAGAATTATCAGAGGATGGTCAGCTGAGAGAGAACCACAATAGAATGGCAATACCCCAAGGCGAAGAGAAGCAGCTGCAGCAGCAGAAACAATAAGACTCACACCCTGGGGCTCTTCAGGACAGACACACTCTGCCTCTCTGGGAAACCAGAGGAAGTCAGCACATTCTCCTGTGGCAGCCACTGACTGAATGGTTCTGATACGGACTCCAAATGGTATAAATTCAGCATGGGGTAGAAACAGCGGAAAAAGTCTAGCAACTTGAATAACCAAAGTAGATCAACTTCCCCAAGGAAAATTGGGACAGATGCAATTGAAGACCCCATCAATAAACAGACGGCTGAGATATCAGAAATCAAGTTCAGAATATGGACAGCAAAAAAGATTTACAGAATGGAAGAAAGGAGGGAATTAGAATTTCAAGAAATTATTCAACAGATTTCTCAAGAATTCAACAATTTCAAAGATAAAATGATCAAAGACTTTGAAACACTGAGGCAAGATGTTGCAGCCCTCAAGGATCTGAAAGATATGGTAGAACCCTCCGTAAAAAAGTGGAACAGGCAGAAAAAAGAATCTATGACATTGAAGACAAAGCTTTTGAACAAATCCAAGAGTGCAAAGATGAAAAGAAAAGGAGACCTAAAACAGACCTTTTCTCTCAGAGAGCTATTGAATAATTTGAATATTTGCCTTATAGGAATCCCTGAAAGTGATGAAGTTTCTTAACAAAACACAGAGGCTCTCATTCATGAAATTATGAAAGAGAATGTTCTAGACATGCCAAAAGATTCTGAAATTCAGATAACAGACAGTTTCAGAACCCCAACATGACTCAACTAAAACAAGACATCCTGCAGGCACATCATAATTAACTTCACTAAAGTCAATATGAAAGAGAAATTCTAAAAGCAGTTAGATGTAAGAAAACCATAACTTATGAGGGGAAGAGTATTAGAATGACTACAGATCTCTCTGCTGAAACCTTTCAGGCTAGAAGAGGATGGTCTTTGACTTTTAATCTCCTAAAACAAAATAACTTTCAACCCAGGATCATGTATGCAGCTAAACTGAGTTTCATGTATCATGGAGAAATTAAATACTTTAATGATATTCACATGTTGAAGAAATTTGCCATAACTAAACCAGCTCTCCAGGAAATTCTCAAACCTATCCTCCATAATGACCAGTGTAATCCTCCAGCACAAAAGTAAACTCATTTAGAAACATTTGATCACGTTCCAAATTCCACAGTAGCAATAGGTTAAGAATGTCCACTGGATCTTCAAGCAACTCGATACCCAAAATATTACCAGGCTTATCAATAATTTCAATCAATATGAATGGCTTAAATTGTCCTCTAAAGAGGCACAAATTGGCTGATTGGATTCAGAAACTCAAACCGGACATCTATTGTATTCAAGAATTGCACCTTACTTTAAAAGATAAATATAGACTCAGGGTGAAGGGTTGGTCATCTATATTCCAGGCAAATGGAAAGCAGAAAAAAGCAGGTGTTGCAATTTTATTTGCAGTGTTTTCCCTACACTTTCTTCTAGTATTTTTATAGTTTCATGTATTAGATTTAAATATTAAATCCAGTGAGAGGTTATCTTATTTAGTGCTGAAAGGTGTGGATCCAGTTTCAGTCTTCTGTACCTAGGACATCAACTCCACAAGAATTTGCAAGGTGGCAATGGCATAGGGCAGGGCTGAGTCACAGCTTCTGTGAACTCAAAATGCATCTGGCCAGCAGTGGAACACAGCTGGACAAAAATTCAAATTCTGCAAAAATATAAATGGCAGTAGTTTCAGTCTGGGGCAGGGCAGAAACTGAGTGACATTCCTGAGCTTCCATTGAGCATCTGAGGTAGTCAGGCATCAGCTACAACTGCTGACTGGTGGCAGAGTGTGGTGGCTTGGCTGAGGAGACAATGAATTCCCTGTGACTCTGGCAAGCACAAAACCCTGGTACACTTGCTCATTAGAGGGAAGTGGGTCACAGCCCTGCGGGATTACCAGTGACTGGGTGTGACCGAGGTGCAAGGCAGAGAAAGAAGCATTAACCTCCTTGCAACTAACACATTTGCTGGGTGGGCCTTTCTGACTCACGGAGCACTGGAATGAGCCATACCTGAGCTGCTAGTAGACCCCTGCTATCTAGTTGCTGGAAATCTACTGAAATCTCCCATTTGAGTGTTGGTTCTGACTGGGGCAATTACTTTGGAACTCTTGACCTGGGCCAATCACCCGAGGACCCTCCAAGGTGTTACCCGGGTTCTTTCTTAGTGGGAAGGTTTGATTATTCTTTTCCAGTTGTTGCCCATAGGGGGCAGATTGTCTTAGTTGCTTGTATTTCTCCACAGTGAGACTTTCACCCAGAGTCACTGATTCACTAGGATTGGAAAGAGACTAGCTGAATACAAGACAGTCACCTAGCCCCACCACACCAAGAATGTTCCCAGTGTTATAGGATGTGATACTATACAGGTCCTTTGCAAAGCTGTAAGGGAAAAGCTGTAATCACCAGTTCCAGATCTCTGGCAAAGGGCTGGTAAATCACTACTCCAGTAGCCCCTAATCCAATTTTACCTTACCTGTTCATCTAGCCAAACAGTGAAAAGTAATCAGGGGTGGAATCAGTGGAAAATCTATGCCAACATGAGTAACCAGAGTAGATCAACTCCCCCAAGGGATGACAAAGCAGACACACCAGAAGATCCCATTTGTAAACAAATGGCTGAGAAGTCAGAAATCAAGTTCAGAATTTGGATGGTAAATTAGATTAACAGAATGGAAGTAACGTTGGAACTAGAAATTCTAGGAATAATTCAAAAGTTGTCTCATGAATTCAAAGATAAAATCACCAAAGATTTTCACACAGTGAGAAAAGAAGTTGCTGCCCTCCAAGATATGAGAAATACAGTAGAAACCCTCAGTAATAGAATGGAACAGGAAGAAGAAAGGATATCTAACATTGAAGAAAAAGCTTTTGAATGCTCCCAAACGCTCAAGGAGGAAGAGAAGTGGAGAGCAAAAATGGATCATTCTCTCAGAGAGCTGTGGGACAAATCCAAGAAAGCAAACTTTCACCTTATATAAATTCCTGAAGGTGATGAAGTTGTTTCAAAAGGTCCAGATGCTCTACTCCAAAAGATAATCCAGAAGAACTCCCCAAACATGGCAAGAGATTCTGAAATTCACAAAGCAGATAGTTTCAGAACCCCCGCAAGACTCAACCAAAACAATGCATCTCCAAGATGCATTCTAATTAACTTTGCCAAAGTTAATATGAACGAGAAAATTCTCCAAGAAGCCAGATGTAAAAAAAGCATGACCTACAAGGGGAAGAATGTTAGAATGACTGCAGGTCTCTCTGCAGAGACTTTTCAAGTCAGAAGAGGATGATCATCGACTTAAACCTCCTAAAACAAAACAATTACAACCCAAGATCCTGTATACAGATAAACTGAGTTTCATTTATGATGGATAAATTAAATACTTTAATGACATTCACATGTTGAACAAATTTGCCATAACTAAACAAGCTGTTCAGGATATTCTCAGACCCATCCTCCACAATGACCAGCACAATGCTCTATCACCAAAGTAAACTCACTCAGAACCTTTTAATCAAATTCCAACTTACACAGTGGTGAAAGGATAAAAAATGTCCACTGGACTTTTGAAAAACTTGACACCCCAAATACTACTATGCTTATTAATACTCTCAATTAATGTGAATGGCTTAAATTGTCCTGTAAAGAGGCACAAGTTAGCTGACTGGATACAAAAACTCAGGCCAGATATCTGTTGCATATAAGAATCTCATCTTACATTAAAGGATAAATATAATATAAACTCAGGGTGAAGGGATGGTCATCAATAATTCAGGCAAATGGAAATCAGAAAAAAAGCAGATGTTGCAATTTTATTTGCAGATATAATAGGCTTTAAACAAAGAAAAGTAAGGAACGATAAGGATGGTCACTTCATATTTGTTAAGGGAAACACTCAACATGATAAGATTTTAATTATTAATCTTTAGGTACCCAACCAGAATGCTCCTCAATTTATAAAAGTGACCCTAAGCATCTGTTGCTCAGACATGAGCAACATAACTTCCAGTACCATAATAGTTGGAGATTTTAACACCCCTATAGCAGTGATGGATAGATCCTCCAATAAGAAACTAAGCAAAGAAGTTTAACACTGAAAATTAACCATTCAATAATTGGATTTAAGAGACATCTACAGAACATTTCATCCTAATAAAATTGCCCATGGACCATCCTGTAAAATTGATCACATCTTAGGTCACAAGTCTAACCTCAGCAAATTTAAAAGAATAGAGATTATTCTTTGTATCTTCTCAGACCACCATGGAATAAAAATTGAACTCAGTAACAATGGGAAACTGCATACTAACACAAAGACATGGAAATTAAATTACCTAATGC
>NW_003852570.1:277915-281245 GCF_000181295.1 Otolemur garnettii
GTACAAGTGAATCTTTCTAAGAGTAGAATGTGAACATTTTAAAATAATAACTAAGAAAATGACATGAAGGCTATGTTAACCAGTTTGATGGAAGTGTTTCAGATTGTGTGTGAAAATCCCACACTGTACCCCAGAAGTGCATTAATGTACATGGTTACCATTCAATAAAAAAAAAGAAGGAAATTATCAAATTTTAGGAACAAAACAATAATGAAGACACAAATTATCAGAACCTGTGGGATAATGAAAAGACAATACTAGGAGTGAAATTTATAGCATTGCAAGCCTTCCTTAAGAGGACAGAAAGAGAGGAAATCAACAACTTAATGGCATATCTCAAGCAACCTGAAAAGGAAGAACATTCCATCCCCAAATACAGTAGAAGAAAAGAAATAACCAAAATTAGAGTAGAATTAAATGCAACTGAAAATAAAAGAATTATACAACAGATCAATAAATAAAAAAGTTGTTTTTTTGAAAAGGTCAGTAAAATAGATAAACCTTTGGCCAACCAACCAGAAATAAAAGAGTTAAATCCCTAATTTCATCAATCAGAAATGACAAAAATGAAATAACAACAGATTCCTAAGAAATTCAATAATTCCTTAATGAATATTACAAAAACCTCTATTCTCAGAAATATGAAAATCTGAAGGAAATAGACCAATATTTGCAAGTATGCCACCTTCCTAGACTTAGCCAGAAATTAGTAGAAATGTTGAACCGGCCTACATCAAGATCAAAAATAGCATCAACTATACAATATTTCTCCAAAAAGTAAAGTCCAGGACCAGATAGTTTCACATCAGAATTCTAACAAATCCTCAAAGAGAAACTAGTAGCTGTATTACTCAACCTTTTTCAAAACATAGAAAAAAAGATGAAATAATTCTCAACAAATTCTATGAAGCAAATGTCATCCTGATCCCCAAACCAGGAAAAGAGCCAATAAGAAAAGAAAATTATGGACCAATATCTCCAATAAATATTGATGCAAAAATATTCAGTAAGATCCTAGCAGACAGAAACCAACAACACATGAAACAAATTATACATCATGACCAATTAGGTTTTATCCCAGGATTCTTGGAGAGAGTGCAGGGGAAACACTTGAAGAAATTGGCCTGGGAGAATGCTTTATGAGAAGGAACCCCTTGGGCAAATGAAGCTATACCAAAAATAAATTAATGGGATCTGATCAAACTAAAAAGCCTCTGCACTGCCATGAACACAGTAAGTAAAGCAAGTAGATAGCCCTCAGAATGGGAGAGGATATTTTCAGGTTATGTTTTTGACAAAGGTCTTATAACCAGAATCCACAGAGAACTCAAACTTCTCATTAAGAATAGAACAAGTGATTCCATTACATTGTGGGCAAGAGACTTGAACACAAGGTTCTCTGAAGAAGACAGGCACATTGTCTACAGACACATGAAAAAATGCTCATCATCTTTAATCATCAGAGAAATGCAAACCAAAACCACTCTGAGATACCATCTAACTCCAGCAAGAGTAGCCCACATCACAAAATCCCCAAACTACAGATGTTGGCATGGATGTGGAGAAAAAGGAACACTTCTGCACTGCTGGTGGGAATGCAAGCTAGTATGTTCTTTTTGGAAGAAAGTTTGGAGAACACTCAGGGATCTAAATGTAGACCTACAATTTGACCCTGCAATTCCTCTTCTAGGTGTATATCCATAGGATCAAAAATCATTTGGCACAAAGATATTTGCACCAGATTCTTCATTGTAGCTCAATTCATAATTTCTAAGTCATGGAAGAGGCCCAAGTGCCCACTGACCGATGAATGGATTAATAAATTGTGATATATATACCATGGAATACATGCATATATACCATGGAATACTATGCAGCCTTTAAAAATATGAGTACTTTACCTTATTTATGTTTACATGGATGGAGCTGTTAATTATTCTTCTCAGTAAAGTATGTCAAGAATGGAAGAAAAAGTATCCAATGTACTCAATACCTTTATGTAACCAATTTATAATTACTCACATTTTCTTTTTTCTTTTTTTTTTTTGTACGAAAGGTCTTTATTGGTGGGGGAGGGAGGCTGCAGAGCAGCACCAAGGAGGAAAGAAAAGGGGAGAGAAAAGAGGAGATGTGAAGAGGAGAGTGAAGAGGAGAGTGAGGCGGAGAGAGAGCCAGGGAGAAGAGAAGAGAGCTACTCACATTTTCTTATGAAAGATAGATCACGACTATAGCCTAGGATGAAGGAGAGAAGTATAGGATGATAGGAGTGGATGGGGGAGTTTCGATAGAGGGAGGGTAAATGGTAGAACCACATCTATGAAGCATATTCTAAGGGTACAAGTCAAGTGTACCAAGTATAGAGCATAAATGTCTTAACACACAATTAAGTAAATGAGGTGAAATCTATATTTATTAGTTTGGTATAATCATTGAAAATTGTATAAAAAATCAACACATTGTATCCCATAAAAGCATAGATGTATTCCTTATCTATGTGTATAAGACTTAATAAAAAGAAAAAAAAAATACCCCCCCAAGAAAAAATAAGTTGGAGCATGGTGCCTGTGGCTAAAAGGAGTAGGGCGCTGGTCCCATATGCCAGAAGTGTCAGGTTCAAACCCAGCCCCAGCCAAAAACTTCAAAATAAATAAATAAATAAATAAATAAGTTGGTTATTAGAAAAGATAAAGAGAATTTCTCAGATCTTGACCAAATTAATCAGAAACAGAAAAGACTTATAATAAACTCATTCAGAAACAAAAAGGTAGAAATAGCAAAAGACATACAAATAAAAATATAAATACAAAATATCATGATTGAATACTACAAAAATCTTTATGACTAGATATTTTAAAAGGTGGAGAAAACGAACCAATTCCTGAAATCCACACTAACTCCTTAGACTTAACCAGGAAGAAATAGAATTCTGAAAAAGAACAATATCCAGCATCAAAACTGAAACAGCAATAAAAAATAACTTCCAACAAAAAAATGCCCTGACCAGATAGTTTCATAATAGAATTCTACCAAACCTTCAAAGGAGGTCTTGCACCTCTACTTCAGAATTTATTCCATAGCCATTTATTAAATATGAAATCTTTTCCCCAATGTATGGTTTTGTTAGGCTTATTAAAGATAAAATGACAATATGTGGATAGGTTCATCTCTAGATTCTCTATGCTGTTCCATATATCTCCATCTCTATTTCTGTGTTAGTACCAGGCTGTTTTGATTACTCTAGATTTGTAGTATACCCTGACATCTGGTATTGTGATGTCTCTGATTTGTTTTCTAACTAATGTATTGGCTATTTGAAGTTTTTTTTTTTTT
>NW_003852570.1:283278-287736 GCF_000181295.1 Otolemur garnettii
TGAGACATGTGTCACAGTTAACACAATTCTCAGGTGGGGGAGTTTGAGAAGTCTCTGGCAACTGTACAGCAGGGATCTTCTGGTAGCACAGGTATGGCCTGCTCCGGTGTTCTGTGGGGTCAGAGGGACCTGCCCAGCAAGTAAAGTATTCTAGGGAGGTTGATGCCTCCTATACCCCCTTGTACCTTTGTCACACGCAGTCACTGTAGACCCCGGAGGGCTGTGATCTAGTTTCCCAATAAGCGAGTGTGGCAGGGCTCTGTGGCTGCCAAAATCAAAGTAGAGCCAGTGCCAGCCCCACTCAGTTACTGCTCTTCGACCCCCACCAGCAAAGGAAATTGAGGCTTGACTATCTTAGGCACTCAGTGACAACTGGAGAATGTTCCACCTGAGGACAATTTGAGCCTGAGAAAAACCTAAGAGCATCAAAGATTCTCCCTCAACCACCAGTTAATTTGCCCAAATCAAGAGATCCAAACCTATTGACCTGGTCAGTACCCACTCCCTGGTTGGAAAGATCACAAGGTCTCTAGCAACTAATTAATAGGAGTTTACTGGTGGTATAAGTGTGGCTTGCTCTGATGCTCTGAGGAGTCAGAAAGGCCTGTTCAATAGATAATTTGGAGTAAGGAGGCTGAAGTCTCTTTCCCCTCCTTACTCACGCTTCGCCGCTGGACTATGGTAACTTCACTCTCAGCCCCACCAATAGTTTTTGTTGACCCAGACTCTGTAACACAGTCCTATCCAATGGGCGAGTGAGTCAGGGTTTTGTGTCTACCAGAGTCCAGGTAAGGTCAATGAGTTCATCAGGGTTTTGTGTCTGACAGGGTCCCAGTAATGTCTATGCCTTCTCCACTTGGTGACCACTCTTTGTGGCCAGCCAGCAGGGATAGTTGAAGCCTATCAACCTCAGGGACTCAATGGGAGCTGTAGAATATTCCACTTTGGTTCAATCTAAGCCTGGAATTTGTTTTCTTGAAGTTGTGGTTTGCCTCGGTGGGGAGGATGTGTGTTTATCTATCTCTTCTGTCAGTTCAGCTCCCCAATTTCAGCATCGTTGGGTTCTTCCAGTGGCTATCTCTCTCCCTGGACTGACGTTTATGTTGAAAGCTAGCTCTAGTCAGCTCTCATCCGCTATTCCTCCAAATTCTTATTGAATGTGAAATTTTTAGTTAGGGAATATAGCCAACCTGGAGATTTAGCAAAGTACAAAGTACATTGAAACAAGGCAGACAAATAAACAGACTAAAATGCTACCAGAATACAAGCACTCCAATGCCCAGACACTCAGCCACATGTAAACAGACAAAGAAGTAAACAGAGCAACAGACAAACCAGTCAACTAACAGATCAAAAATGAAAGAAGGGAGAGATAAAAAGAAAAAAAATAGTGATAATAAAGGATAACCACAGAAATGTTGGTCGTAAAATGATAGAGCAAACAAATAAGAAAGCAAACAATCCAAGAAGAGAAAGTATCAAAATATATATATAATAAAAAGCAAAAAATTAAAAATTAAAAAAAAAGGAAAAGAAAAAAAGGGAGGGCACCACTAGGAAAATTACCTTTTTTTTTTTTTTTGAGTATATACAAACAAGTCTCTTTTTCAATGTGATGGGTTTCCGATTTAAAAATATATATATAATTGTGCTGCAGTATATTTTCTAGACAACAGGTGGCGCTGTGAGTGGTCCCTACGCTTATACCAAAAATGGGGGAAAAGAAAAAGAAAGAAAAAAAAAAAAAATGGAGAATCTTTGCTGGCAGGATGCCAGATTCTCCCTGCAACAGTTCCAGCAGAGTGTTGGGCGTCTTGGATCAACTTCAGATGCTGGAAGGCTCCCTGCAGATCATATTGAGCTCTCCGCGCTTCTGGGGGAGGTGTTATGGAGACGCCATTTTGGAGGTTTTACAGTACATCTGGTTCCTGGCTGGCAGCCCACTTCTATCTGTCCTCCAAACTTGGGACACAAGTGCGCACTTCACCAGACTTTCACTCAACTCCTAATTTCTCCTGGAACAGAAAACCGTTGTGGTCCGAAGGAAAAAAGCTGGGGCCGCCCCTTTTGAGGTCTGTGTTCAGTTTTTTTCCAAAGTGGGAGGGGCTACAGCCACAGCCGGTGCTACTGCTGTCACTGCCCATCGAGGCGGACGTTCAAAAGATTTTTTGGTGTTTGTAGGAAGGGAACCGATTCCGTGTACTCAACTCCTGTTTTCCCCTCAAACAAATTTATGTGATCCGAGGGAAAAGAGCTAGAGTGCTGCTTTTGCCCTTGGAATTTAGTTTGTTTCTGATGGGGGAGGGGTTATAACTGCTGCAAAAGACTTTTCAGTGTTTGCAAGACGGGAACCGATTCACCCTGCCGGTCACCGCGTCAGTCCAGCTCCAGACAGACTTCCAAAATTATGGGATGGATCGGTTCCCAAGCAGAGTCCCTTCCTCTTGAGTTTCTGTCCAAATGCCTGGATCCCTAACACCCCAAACTGGGTCCAAATGTCTCCCGTTTCTGGCCACCAAATTCTGCCCGGGGAATCCACGCCTCACAACACTCTCCGCGAGACATGCAGACTCCCCGCGAATTGGGCACAGGAGCCGTTCTTGGGGGAGGGATCGGTTTCTGTCTCTCAGAATGCAAGCCCCGCGACCTAAGCCGCGGACCTGGCACTGTAGGTGGCAGATGGCGCCATTTCAGCTGCTGCCCTCAGTTTTTTTCTGGCTGACACCGCAGTTCTGAGCTACACTTCCAATCCAGCAATTCAGCTCTTTGCTGCTCGCCCTGTGCTGCTTATCCGTGCAAGAAATCCATGCAGAAGAGATCCGACAGGCCCACTCTCACCTGAAACCACCAGGAGAATTGACTCAGGGATGCATCTCCTCTGCCATCTTGCTCCGCCTCCTTGTCTTTTAGACTTAATACTAGAGTTATAAGTAAACTGTACACCACAATTACAATTTTTGTACATTCTGTGATTGTTTTTCTACTTAATTTTAACAGTGGATTTTATTCCTCAAAATGTGTTCCTTTTGCACATTTGTGTCTATTTGCACATTGTGTCACTCCCCCCTAGCTTGTGTGCTTTCTGATGAGCGGTCTATTGACAGACAACTAGAGTCTCCTTTGTATGTTATTTTCTCTTATTCCTCTGGCTGCTTTTAGTGTGCTGTCTTTGTATTTGACTTTTGAGCATTTGATTGCTATGTGCCTTGAAGTAGTCTTGTTTTGTTGTGTTGTGTTGTGTTTTCTTTTGTGAAAGAGTCTCACTCTATTGCCCCAGATAAAGTGTCATGATGTCTCCATGGCTCACAGCAACCTCAAACTCTTGGGCCTAAGCAATTTTCTTCCCTCAGCCTCACAAGTACCTGGAACTAGAGGTGCCTACAACAATGCCCAGCTAGTTTTTCTACGTTTAGTAGAGATGGAATCTCACTCTTGATGTCATTGGATGGAGCACTTGAATTTCTAGAAAATTGACCTTGCAGGAGAGAAGCATAGGCATTGTGTGAGTTTATCACTGCAATTCTTCTCTGTCTCATGCCTCGCTGTTTCCCTATAGTTATCACAGGTGCTCTTAAACTCCTGAGCTCAACCAATCAATCATTAGCCTCAGCATCTGAGAATGCTTAGATTATAGGTATGAACCATCATGCCCAACTCAATCTTGAAGCAATCTTATTTTTGTCAAATCTATTTGGTTTTCTATGACCTTCCTATGTCTGAATATTTATTCCTTATCAAATTTTGGAATGTTTGTTCTTATTATTTCTTTAAAAATGCTTTTTACCTCTCTTTATTTTGCTCAATTCTCTTTCAAGCACCAGCAATATTGGATGTTGTCTTCTGAGATAATTTTCTGTATGTTGTATGCAAATATTTGTTCCCATTCATTTCTTTCCCCCTCCTCTACTTATTTTTAAATAGCCTGTCTTCAAGTTCACTAGTTCTTTTCCCTGCTGGGTTCTTGAGGATGTTAAGAAGCACTAATGTATTTTCCAGCTCAGAAAATGAATTTATCAGTACCATAATTTGTGTTTTAGCTTTATTTTTTTTAATCTCTGTTACATTTCTTTGATAAATTATTTAATTGTTTTCCTTGCCACCTAGGATATTATTGAGTTTCCATAAAAGTATTATTAAAATGTTTCTATTTACTTATTTATTTCACGATAATATAAGAGTACATATGACTAGGTTACATTCTTGCATTTGTTAGGTCGAGTCTAAGTTGTAGTTGAGCTCTTCACACATCACTGTATTCTTAGGTTCAGTCATTGGTTTCTTTGTTCATTGGTGGTGTCATGGCTCCTTGTTTGCTGTTGTTTCTTGTGGATGTATTTATGTCTTTGTATTAAAGTATTAGCTATGAATCATAATCTACTATGTCAGGTTTGTTTTGGTTTTCCTTTTTATGTTTGATTAGACAGATTTTTGCAATTTAGGGTTTAAAAATATTTTTCC
>NW_003852570.1:288340-302914 GCF_000181295.1 Otolemur garnettii
AAAAAAAATTTTTCTCTTAAATCATTGCCTTCGTTTTGCCACTAGATGGCGTGATAAATCCAGATTTGCCTTCTTTGTAGTAAACTAATCCATTTTGCACTATTGCCAGGGTCAAATGGGGAAGGTTCCAAGGGGGTATCCTTGTAGTACAGGACGGGAAACTAGGACTTAGTGCCCAAGTGTCCTATGAAATATACCTCCTTCATAATTGTGCTACTAAATGACCACCCAGATTTAGTATCTTCATACCCCAAGTTACAAAACAGAATTATCAGGATTATAATATCTGTCCCTCTGAGCACTCACAGTGATTCCTTTGATTTCATACAGGGACGATTCTCCTGACAGGGAACATAACATAGTGCGGAAACTGGCTTTCCATCTTGATATCACTTTTTCCTGAATAGAAACTGAGAATTTGGTGAAATTTTTCACATGCTAAAAGCCAAGTAGATTGAAAGAGAGAACATCACAGATATAGAAGTTTAATTTTCTATCATCCTGTTCAAAGTTTTCTCACTTATTTATGATTCTGGGAACTGTTTCTTTCTCATGTTAGAGTTCTAAGATGTTGCTGATGATAATCTTGGTACTGTATATTAGTTTTTCATTTTCTTTCATGGGAGGAAGCAAAGCCAGCTTGCTTTCTATGCCACTATTTTGGAACTTTAAAACTCCCCATTTTAGTATTATATTGAAATCCATTTCATCCTTCAGATTATTTAATATTTGCTTTTTACACTTATAATATTCATAATTAATCATTATAACTGTATTATTATGTAGTTATAATATTATATTCTCAGAGAATTATTTCATTTACCTTTATATAATGGCTTTATTTGTTTTTTTGTGAAGGTTTTCACTTAATATATATTTTGTTCCTGGATGGATGAAGTTTGGGGCTTCCTATTCCATCACCTTGGTAATGTCACATCAAAACAAATTTTACTTTAATTTGTGTCTATTTGAAGGACAAAAACTTTAACTTCATGACTATTCTTTCAGGTTTACAAAAAATTTTTGTTACAGACATATGATCTCCATCCTCCCGTTCTTTACACACACAGACACAACACACACAAACACAATACACATACACACAAACACACATCCCTTTTCTTCTCTCCAAGATGCTTGATGCCTGGCGGTAGAAAGGAACACTCTTTATTAAAGATTTTCACAAAGTGCAGTGCTTGTTCTACTCTTCATGTCCATATACCTTCCACTTTCCTTGTCTATTACTGGTTGTAGCCTAATATGGTCTTGTAAGCACACATAACATCCATATCCAGTATGGTTTGTGTAGGGGCATACATACAGATTGTAAAATGTAGAATGTGGTCCTAGTTACCCCATTTAGGAGGGGGAAATTAGGAGAAAAAGTAACATATATATGGAAAGATGATAGTATCTATAGCTATATATTAATCAAATTGATGGTAGCTAGGGACAATGTGTTCTAGAACTTACTATCCAACTTTCGTGATGCAGACACAGAAATGTAAACATGATTTGCTTTGCTAAAGATTTTCAACTTACAATGCATAAAACCCTGCAAATATCTGAGTATAAGGGCTTTCTATATCCACTCCTTTTATAATTCTGGTAATTTCCACTACTATACACTTGATATATTAAGCTTTCATAAAAAATTTTGTTTAAGAGCAAAAGTAGTATTTTATTTTCCTTATTATTGGTACTTTTAAGAACCATTGCTCTTTCTATTAGAACTCTCAGGCTTTTCTGTTAGTCAATAGCAAATTGGGAATTGACCTTTATTGCTAACACTTGACTCGAAATTTGACTCTGAAAGGTCAGTTTTACTGGGCTGTTCTTTTAAGGAAAATTGCTCGGGAATAGGATTGGCTTCGAGAAGTAACAGAAGGTGTTGAAAATAATAGTTGAATATATGTAGTGGTGAGAATGATTATAATACCATGGAGTATTTACTGAACCCTTCTAATTTGTATATTCTTATGATTATATTTAAATAGGTAGATTTATCCATCTGGGAGAGTACCATTTCTAGAACAGGTGCATTTTGATATTTTAAAAGAAAAAATTCCCTGATATCTGGAAAATAATTTGAGGAACATGGTAAAAATTTTCATAGTCCTTGAGGTCATAGACTCACACAATATTTTGAGAAAAAAAATATTCTTGGGCCAATGGTATGGGGAATCTTAAGATTTACATATAAAAAATACTTACATTTCATGAAATATACAAAAACTACTAAATATATAATTAGAGCATTAAAAAATGAATCTACCAAAAGACACATTAAAACAAAGAAAAAGACCAAAACACTGGGGAAATATTTACCACATACATAATAAAAGATTAATTTTCTTAAAAAATGGTGTGGCTTATAAACAAATAATCAAAAGAACATCTTAGTAGATATTTGAAAGCAAAAATATAATCAGGGATATAATCAGGCAGTTCATATAGTTTTTGTATAAAAAGATCACTCATGAAAAGAAAACTTCTAATTAGAATTACCTTGAGATCTAGTGGGATAGTATTTTTACCTATTTCCCTTACTTTATTTACAATATTTCCCTGTGTTTTCCCAGTATATAAGCCTGATAACCAATACACTCCTTCCAAATTTTCTCCTTCCAAAGTAGACCATGCTTATTTCTGCTTTTCCTAGAGATGACCCCATGTCATGCATGCTTTTCCTTTGTATTCTGCCTTCACCAGGTGTGATTTCACCTTTCAGAGAATATCCACCACTAGAATATGGCCTTGTTTTTGACATTGAAAAATCCAAAATTCAGCCCATAGACAGAAGTGTATAGCTTTTGCTGAATCTAAGATAGTTTGGATTAACTTGGGTATAATATTAACTAAATCCTTAATTGATTTTTCTAGAACATTTTTTGCACTGCTAATGGGGAAAATAATACATAGGTACAAACTTCACTTTTTGATGCTGTCTATGATGATATGTCCTTCCAGTTATCTAATTCTGTTTACTGTGTGCCAAGTGAAGTGAGAAGTATATAACATCAAATTTCAGAGGATATATTTTTATGGTTTCAATATTCAAGGGTAGGGTCTTATTATTGGTAGATCCTACCAGAAGATTATACCTATTAGTCACATTTACTGTCATAATAACAGGTTTTTTACAGGTATATATATGTTTAGTGGCACCATAGGTTATTTACAAAATTGCTAGAGTTTCCAAAGTCAACAAAAATTATTAGAATGGATTTTGTATATGTCATAGAGTTGTGTAAGCATTAACCATGGGACAAGTTATAAATTGGTGTTAAGAACAAGTCTTGGACTGGTCTGTTCAGTGGTATTGTATCTTTTTTTTAATGGAAGGCTAAAGTAGTCTTGGAAGGAATGTTGACAATTTGTTAAGCATCCCCTTTTGTGATAGTCCACTTGCTTAATGTATGAGTACATTTGTCTGTTTGTCAATTTATTTTACTGGGGGAAACTTCTAAAAATATTACCAAAGGACACTCTTCTTTTCGATAGTGTAAGAAACTAGTGCCCAATAGTGGTGTAGTTGAAAGTGCTAATTTCATGTAATGGAATGCTAAAATAAACAGAAACCTAGATTATCAGATCTGGGTTAAGGTGTTTCTCTGGACCTTGAGTTTATGACAAACATCATCATTATAGTGTTGGGTTAAGAACACAGACTTTGAGATCAAACTTTTTTTCTTTCAAATCCTACCTTCATACATTTTAATGTGACTTATGTCTCATCTCTCATATGTATAGTGGAAATAAGTTGAAAAATAGATTTGGTTCCATCTCTCTCCTTGAGGTTTACATGCTTTGTTTTAATGCCCATTCAAGGCAAGATAAGGAACCCCAGTTTTTTAGGAATGGGCAATTTCATGAAGTAAATACCTTGAAATTTTGCCCCAAGTGGAAGGGACTGTACCCATTCATTTGTGAATACCCTCATTAACCTTTTCCCTGGTGGGGACAAGACCTGTGCACCTATGGAAGACTCACAAGAAACTCTCCTACCTAATCTTACATGGTTTTGTATACGAATGGATGTTCTTTCATAGAACAGGGAATGCCAAAACGAGGTTAAGCTGTAGTTACTCAGCATGCTATAATTGAGAGTGTGTCTCTCCCTTCAGGAACCAGCATCTAATTAGCTAAGCTAATAGCTTTAACTTGTGCTTTAGAAATTAAGAAAGACAAACTAGTTAATATATACACCAACTCAAAATATGCTTTCTGAGAAGTTTAGGGATAGAGTCCTGCCACAGTCTGCAAAAAGGAGGCCAGTCCACAGATGAAGGAAAGGCTTTATTTTAAAGGAGCAGAATGGAGTCTGACCAGAATTCAGCTCAGCTCACACAGTTTCAAGGGACTTTTATCAGTGTAGTTGGAATATGGGAGGGGGTCAAGAGTGGTGAGGAAAGTAATCTTTCCTACAGAGTGAAAGATGCTATGTCCCAGACTGATTTTAGAATTACTGCCTTCCACAAAAGGTGTTAATCTTGTACAAAAGCCTTATCTCTAGTGCGAACCATGGCCGGGTTAGGAGATCCTAATGCTTCCCAAGAACACCAGCCCCAGTTAGAATAGTCCATATCACAAAGTTCCAATGCTGGAGATGCCAGTGTGAAAGTGGAGAGAAATGAACACTTTTACACTGCTGGTGGGACTGAAAACTAATACAAACTTTTTGGAAGGAAGTATGGAGAATCCTCAAAGAACTCAAATTAGACCTCCTACTTGATCCTGCAAATCCCTTTACTAGGGATCTTTCCAGATGAAAAAAATCATTTTATTGTAAGGACATTTGCACTAGACTGTTTACCACAGCTTAATTTGCAATCACACAAAACTGGAAACAACCTAAATGCCCACTAATCCAGTAATGGATTAACAAGCTGTGGTATGTGTACACCATGAAATACTATTAAGCCAATAGAAAAGATGGAAACAGTCCATGTTTTATATTAACCTGGATTGAGTTGGAATACATTCTTCATAGTAAAGCATCAGAAGAATAGAGAAGCAAGGATCCAATGTACTCAATTCTAATATGAAGGCAGTAGATGATTTATTACAAGGTAGACATTATGGGAATGAAGGAATGAGGAGAAAGGAAGAGGGAGGAGGATAGAGGATCACAGTGTATAGCATACCCCTTGGGGGCTGGACACAATTTTAAGAAGGACTTTACCTAACAAATGCAATCAGTGTAGTCTATATTTTTTTTACCCTCAATGAGTTCAAAAAAATGGAAAAAATAAAATAAAATGACAATACTGGGCAACTTGGCACAGTGAGATAAGGGAGAGAAGACTCCAGGCATTTCTGGCTGGTGGGATCTTTCCAGAAACATTCCTCTGGGAACACAGGGAGACAGCTAGAGACTTCCAGACCCCACAAGGAGGACAAAAGCAGTGGATAACCGACAAGTGGTTGCATGCATTTGTTAGATCAGAGTCCACCCCACATTGTAACTACAGCAGCAGCAAGGTTGCAAACAGGAAAGGACTTACCTGTGGGCTGTATCTTTTCTTTTCTTTCTTTCTTTCTTTTTCTTTTTTTTTTTTTTTGACTTGAGCACTCAATTGAACTATCTTGGGAGAACTTGGGTGAGAGTGCAGATGACTTTAAGCATTGTCTAGGGCCTCAGACTGAGTCACTGAGCTGGAACAGAGCTAATAGTGTTTGGCTGTTGGCTACCAGCACAGCCATTGTGGGAGAACTTCCCCTACAGGCTCCACACTCAGGGTCACAGAGCAAGCATCAGACCTGGAGAACTTAGATGAGTAATCTAGAGACTGAGGAGCCTAAAGGTGGGGACTGAGATGCTGGGGAAGAGCAGAGATTTCAGTGTTTGTCAGATTACAACCTTGGCCCTCTGGGACATTGAGTAAAACCAGTTTTGGTGCATTGGATAAGTGCGTAGCCACTTCAGGAGAGGTTGCAGCAACAAGTGCTTTATTGGGAAAGCTTCTGCTTAGCCAAGGTTAACAGTTTAAAGTGTGTTTTCAGTGGGTTGAGGAGAGATTTAGGCTCTCAACTCTGTGGGGTTTGAGAAATCAGAAGAGGCATCCTGTTATACACCAGAAGATCACCTGCTGCCCAGACAATCAGCAAGAGATGTATACTGCTTTGGTTTCATTATTTTATTTTATTTTTTTGTTTTATTTCAACATTTTCACTCTAGATTTTTCTTTTCCCTTTTTTATTTTTGTTTCTTTTCTTTACTTTTCTAGGTTAAATATAATTTTACACTGTTGCCTTCTTTAACAATTAGAACATCATATTTGCTAGTTTTTCTGCCCATATTGTTTAGTTTTCCCCCAATTTTATCCCATAAGGTTCTTTTTTTATTGGTTTGATTTGATCTATGTATTTTTGTCTTTTTTTTCTACTTGGTAGACGTAAGGTACTGTGTCTAAACATGTTAGCAAAGAGCTGCTGATGTCAAAGGAACCACACAACCCAGAACCCCCAGAGGGTGGAAGTTTGTAAGGTTGGGTCAAAGTACCTATCCACTGCACACCTTTATTACTCCTGTATCCCTCTTTCTGTGCCTTTCTTCTTTTTTGTCAATATTTCCTTCTACTAATGCCCTCACCTTTCTTTTTCTTTTTTTAAAAATCTTTTTCTTATTTTTGTACTTGGTCTTCAATCTCCATCTTTTTTTCTATTCTTGCTCTTCAATCTTCTCATGCTTCTGGTCCTTAACAAAGGGACTCATCAAAGCCTTAGGCAAAGGCATGGTAACTTAAAAAGCAAAAAGGAAGTAAAAGGAAAATTAGGGCAAGGAAACAAATAAAAGAAAACACTCATGAGGAAGAATCAGGAGAAAAATCCTGGCAACATGAAAAACAAGTCCAGAGCAACTCCCTCCAGGGGACCATGAGTTACTTACTGAAGAGGATTCCACCTATAAAGAAATGTTAGAGAGGGTGATTGGTGGGGCCACCTCCATGATTTATCTTACAAGGGTACAAGTGAATCTTTCTAAAAGCAGAGTATGATTGTCTTAACTCAATAACTAAGAAAATGACATGAAGGCTACGTTAACCAGTTTGATGAGAGTATTTCAAAATGTATATGAAAATACCACTCTGTACCCCATGATTTCATTAATGTACACAGCTATGATTTTTAAAAAAAAACTTTAGAAAAAAAAAGAGATGTTAGAAATGATATAAGGGGAATTTAAAATACAAATGATGAAAACAATGAAGGGAATGAAAGAAAAAATGAAAGAAATTGCTGATAAAGTGGAAATTAACCAAAAGGAAATACAAAAAAAAGAATGAAATAGAAGCTTAATAATATGAAGAATATAGAAAGGATATAGCAGAGCTGAAGGAATTGAACCAGTCAATTAGGGAACTTAAAGATGCAATAAAAAGTATCAACAATATATTAGACAATAAAGAAGAAAGACTCTCAGAGGTAGAGGACAAGGCTCATGAGATATCTCAGATAGTTAAAGCGGCAGAAAAGAAAAAAGAGAAAGTAAAACATTCACTGACAGAATTATGGGACTTTATAAAGCATTCAAACATACGAGTTATAGGTATCCCAGAAGGGGAAGGAGAATGCTCCAGAGGAATGGAAGCCATACTACAGAATATTATAAATGAAAATTTCGCAAATATCACCAAAGACTCTGACACACTCCTTTCAGAGAGATATCAGACCCCAAGTTCCCTAAACTCAAGTAGATCTTCTCCAAGAAACATTGTGGTGAACCTGTTCAATGTCAAGACAAACGAAAAGATTCTGCAGGTGCCAGGAGTAAGCATCAATTGATCTACGGGGGGAAATCCATCAGGGTGACCGTAGACTTCTCTACTGAAAATTGTCAAGCCAGAAGACAATGTTCATCTACTTTTAATCTACTTAAACAGAACAATTTCCACCCCAGAATTCTATATGTTCTACTAAGGTAAGCTTTAAAATTGATGGAGAAATCAAATCTTTTACTGATATGAAAACATTGAGGAAAGTTGCTAAAACAAGACCATATCTACAGGAAATAATTCAACCTGTTCTACACACTGACCATCACAATGGACCACCAACAAAGTAAGAATGCAGAAATTAAAAAAACAGAACCTAGCTTCCACAATGATGCAAAAGACAAAGCTAAGCAATGGACTTTCACAAAATAAGATGAACAGAATGCTCCATACTTATCAGTTATCTCAATAAATGTTAATGGTTTGAATTCTCCACTTAAGAGGCACAAATTGGCTGATTGACTTAAAAAACACAAGCCATTTATCTGGTGTTTGCAGGAAACACACCTCATCTCAAAAGACAATTTAAAACTCAGATTTAAGGATTGGAACACAATTTTTCAGGCAAATGGAATCCAGGAGAAAAGAGGGGTTGCAATCTTATTTTCAGATACATGTGGATTTAAAGTAACTAAAGTGAAGAAAGTCAAAGATGGTCACTTCATATTCATCAAAGGAAAAATACAACAAGAAGACATTTCAATTCTAAATATTTATGCACCCAACTTAAAAGCTCCCAGATTATTACTTAGTCGGAACAATATGATAACATATAACACAATAATAACAGCGGACTTTAATACTCCTTTCACAGAGCTGGACAGATAATCTAAACAAAAATTAAAGAAAAATATAAGGCTCCTTTTTTTTTTTTTTTTGAGACAGATTCTCACTTTATTGCCCTTAGTAGACTGCCATGGTGTCATAGCTCACAGCAACCTCCAGCACTTGGGCTTAGGCAATTCTTTTGCCTCAACCTCCCAAGTAACTGGGACTACAAGTGTCTGCCACAATGCCTGGGTATTTTTTTGTTGCAGTTTGGCCAGGGTGGTTTTGAACCCACTACCTTCAGTATATGGGGCTGGTGTCCTACCCACAGAGCCACAGGCGCTGCCCAGATATAAGGCTCATAAATGAGATCCTAGAACAACCATGCTTGATAGACATATATAGAACACTCCATCCCAAAGATAGAGAATATACATTGTTCTCATGGCCCCATGGAATATTGTCCAAAATTGATCATACGCTAGGACACAAAACAAACCTCAACAGAATTAAAAGAATTGAAATTTTACCTTGTATCTTATCAGACCACAAAGCACTAAAGGTGGAACTCAACTCAAACAAAAATGTTCAACCCCACACAAAGGCATGGAAATTAAACAACTTTATGCTGAATGGCAGTTGCGAGCAGGAAGATATAAAAAAGGAAATCATTAGCTTCCTTGAGCATAACAACAATGAAAACACAAGATACCAAAATCTGTGGGAAATGAAAAAAGCAGTCCTGAAAGTAAAATTTATTGCTTTAGATGCCTACATTTGAAAAACAGAAAGAGAGCACATCAACAAACTCACAAGCCATCTTATGGAATTGGAAAAAGAGGAACAATCTAAGCCTAAACCCAGCAGAAGAAAAGAAATATACAAAATTAAATCAGAGATTAATAGAATTGAAAAGGAAAGAATAATTCAGAAAACTAATGAAACAAGGAGCTGAAAAAAATAAATGAAATAGATAAAACTTTGACCAGACTAACTAGAAATAGAAAAGTAAAATCTCTAGTAACCTCAATCAGGAATGATAAAGGGGAAATAATAACTGATGCCATAGAGATACAAGAGATTATCTCTGAATACTACCAGAAACTCTATGCCCAGAAATTTGACAATGTGAAGTAAACGGATCAGTATTAGGAATCACACCCTTTCCCTAGACTTAGCCAGGAAGAAATAAATTTCCTGAACAGACCAATTTCAAGCACTGAGACTAAAAAACAAACAAACAAACAAACAAACAAACAAACAAAAAAAACAATAAAAACAACGCCCAACCAAAAAAATGCCCTGGTTTGCATGGCTTCAAACCAGATTTCTATTAAACTTTCAAACAAGAGCTTATTTCGGTACTGCAGAAATTATTTCAAAAAATTGAGGAGGAAGAAATCTTCCCCAACATGTTCTGTGAAGCAGACATAACCCTGATACCAAAACCAGGAACAGACCCAACTAAAAAGAAGAACTTCAGACCAATTTCACTAATGAATATAGATGCAAAAATTCTCAACAAAATCCTAGCCAATAGATTACTAAAAGAATATAGATGCAAAAATTCTCAACAAAATCCTAGCCAATAGATTACAGCTTATCATCAAAAAAGTCACACAAACACGCAATAATCATTTGGAAAAAAAATACTTATCATCATAGTTCATCAGAGAAGTGCAAATTAAGACAACAATAGAATAGCTTTTTCTGCATACTTGCCAAAAACTATTATTTTTTGACTCTTTCATATTAACCATGCTGATAGATATAAAATGGCATTTTATCATGGTCTTAGTTTACATTTCTCAGATGGATTTCTCTGATGTATTTGTTCCTTGCAGATTATGGAAATTAGATAGCATGGGTTGCAAATATTTCCTTCTGTTTTGTAGGTGTTCTGCTATTTTTTTTTTTTTGAGACCAAGTCTCACTATGTCACCCTCGGTAGAGTGCCATGGTGTCACAGCTCACAGCAACCTCAAACTCTTGGGCTTAAGCAATTCACTTGCCTCAGCCTCCCAAGTAGCTGAGATTACAGGCACCCACCACAACGCCTGGCTATTTTTTTGTTGTGGTTGCAGTTGTCATTGTTTAGCAGGCCTGGGCTGAGGTCAAACCCTCCAGCTTTTGTGTATGTGGCCGGAGCCCTACTCAGTGAGCTACAGGTGCCAAGCCAGTTGTCTGCTATGTTGTTATGTTTTACTATGCTTATACGCTGTTGGTTATTTGGAATGTTAATTAGTGCAACCTCTATGGACTATAATATGCAGATTTCTCATAGAGCTGAAAATAGATCTACATTTGTTTTAGCAAGCTCACTACTGAGCTTCTACCCAAAGGAAACCAAATCATTATTTAAAATGATGCCTGCACTTGTATGCTTTTTGCTGCACTATTCACAACAGTGAAGTCATGAAATCAACATGAGTGTCCACCAATGTATTAGTGGATAAAGGAACATATATATTCCATGTAATGCTACACAGTCATAAAATAGAATGGAATCATTTTCTTTTTAGCAACATAGATAAAGTTGGAGGTCAATACCCTAAACGAAATAACTCAGAAGCAGAAAGTCACATACTGCATGTTCTCATTTATAACTAGGAGCTAAAGAATGGGTACACATGGACATATAGAGTGGAATAATAAACATTGTAGACACCAAAATATATGAGTAGAGAGGGCAATCAGTGATGACAAATTATATACTGGATACAATGTACACTGTTCAGGTGACAGATTTACTAAAAACCTAGACCTAAACATTACACAATAAATCGACTTAACAAATTTGCCCTTGTACTCTCTAAATCTATAAAAATAAAATGATAAAAATATAAAACAAAAAGACTAAAAATAACAGATGGTGATGAGGATGTAGAAAAAAGGAAATCCGTATACACGGTTAATGGAAACATAAATTAGTCTGCATGGCAAACAGTATGGGAACTTTTCAAAACACCCTAAAAATACATCCACCATAAGATCCAGTGATCACACAACTCAGTATAAATCTATATGTCTGGGGGATACCTTCACTCACGTGTTCACTGTAGCACTAGTTACAATATAGGAAATATATGGTGCCAAACTAAGTGTCCATCAAGTGAAAAATAAAGAAAAATATCATATACATACTAAAAAGACTCCAACCTCTCTTGTACCTCTAAATAAATGTGTTCCTAGTACCTCTAAATAGATGTGTTCAAGGCAATTATAAGTGAGGAGTTTGGAGAATATAAGCTTCTAAATATCTGAAAGAGGGACATCTTATTTTCCCATCACAGAAACTGCAATCCCAGGAAAGTAGAAAAATGATGCACTGCTTTTTATTTCTCTGTCTTACTATTTCTTGGCTCCTAATTTTGGTGTAGTTGCGGAAAGTGAGTTGAATGGAAAGAAAAATAAATCCACAATTTCATGTCCATAGTACTAAAAACTAAACCTCAGAAAAAAGAAAGTACCAGGGAAATTGTGCAGTGAGAGAAATGTGGGAAAGTGACCCCATAAAAGCATTTGAGAACCCATAGGTTAATGTTCAATGTGTGCATGCATAGCTCTTACGTTAAACAGCATAACATGTTCTTTGAGGACTAAAGTGTGATGCAGCGTTTCACTGTACATCTCAAAGAGGGCACTTGTAGCATATTCTCTGAAAAATTATATTACTTCCAAGGCTCTGAAAATTAAATTAACATTAGAAACATGAACCAAAATATGGCAGAACTTAAAGCTTGAAGGCAAACAGGCTCATTCTTGATTTTAAAAAATTAATACGTTCCTATTGTGCAGAATGCAATGGTACATTTCAAATCTATTAAGAGTAGAGTATAAATGACCACAACAAATATTTATGTGAAGTAATGGTTATGTTAATCAGTTTGATCTAAGCATTCCACATTGCATATCAAATCAACACACTGTACCTCATAAATGTACACAGTTATGATTACAATGTATTCATGATCAATGTGTATATGACTTAATAAAAGGCATAAAAGAAAGACTAATTAAAAATAAACATAAAAAATAATATTTTCCATAGGATTTACATAATACTCAATGACTTCTAATATAATATTCTAATTTTCTGTTTTACAGTCCAAAATTAATCAGCACATGGAGATACAGAAAAACATCAAGTCATAGGGAAAAGGACTGAGTTAGCTAGAGTCAGTCTGAGTCAGTCTGAGTTAATAGACAAAACTGAGTTACATAGATGTTGAAAAAAATTATAAAAGGCTTTAAAGAAGTCATAGAAAAATATCCAATAAGTCTAAGTTGTAGCAGTGAACACTCTTAACATGAATGAAAATATAAAAGATTTAGCATAGAAATAAAATTTATAAATAAGAAACAAATATAAAATAAGAACTAAAAATTAAAAGTACATATTGACTCACTAGAAAAGAGTCATATCTCTAAAATAAGAATAGAAATGTCTAGGTCCCATTCTCTTATGAAAATGTAAAACAAAATCAAAAACAAAAACAAACAACTCAGAAGCAGATAAAATGACACTTATCAGAGCTCTTAAAAACAGAAGTGTATAACAACTATGCAAATGTGCTGTCAAAATAAATGACACTCAAAATGATAAGAACTTTCATGGCATATTTACTCCCTTGAAGAAAACATCATAGGGTATTTGTGGTGGCTCGCACCTGTTCTCCTAGCACTCTGGAAGACCATGACAGGAAGATTATTTCAATCCATAAGCTTGAGACCAGCCTGAAGAAAAGTAAGACCCTCTCTCTCAAAAAAATAAAAATAAAAATAAAATACAGTCACCTGAGAAACCCCTATCAGTAAAACTGTCATTCAAATATGAATTAGAAATCAAGACATTTCTGATAAATAAAAGCTAAATAAGTTTATTGCCAGTAGATCCTCCCTACAATAAATTATGAGAGTTTTTCAATATGAAATGAAACCAATCAGTGACCAGTAGTGATATATACATGCATTTAATTGTACTAGAGCAAATATATGAACAAATAAAATCTAGATCTATTGTATTTTGTTTTTGAGATAGAGTCTCACTGTGTCACCGTCAGTAGAATGTTGTGGCAACACAGCTCACAGAAACCTCCAATTCTTGGCTTAAGCAATTCTCTTGCCTCAGCCTCCTAAGTAGCTGGGACTACAGGCATCCACCAAAATGCCCTGCTATATTTTTATTGCAGTTGTCATTGTTGCTTTAGCTGATCCGGCCTGGGTTTGAACCACCAGCCTTGGTGTATGTGACCAGCACCTTACCCACTAAGCTCTGGGGGCTGCCTGTAATTTGGTTTTCAACTTTATTGCTTTAACATTAATTAAAAAGGAAATGCATAAAATAATTATGAATCTATATTAAATGATTCATTACATATTTATAAAAATATAATTTATCACATAAATTACATAAAGGATGTAGAATTGTACAAGATTACATAAGAAGGGTTCTTGTATGTAATAGAAATCAAACATGAATGAAATATACAAAGGAAATTAACTTGTGAGAGTGAGAAGGGCTGTGGTAAATTCATACCTAGCTGGTGCAAAGCACATATTCTGAGTGAAGAGCACACTTATAACCTTGACTTAAAACACAGAAGAAGCCCAAGTGTCCATTGACCCAGGAATGGATCAATAAATTGTGGTACATGTACACCATGGGATAATATGCAGCCTTAAAGAAAGATGGAGACTTGACCTCCTTCATGTTTACATGGATGGAGCTGGAATATATTCTTCTTAGCAAAGTATCCAAGAATGGAAGAAAAAGTATCCAATATACTAAGCCTTACGATGAAACTAATTTACAGCTGAAAGCTATAACCCAATTATAGCCCAAGAATATGGGGAAAGGGGAGAGGGAGAGGAGGGGAGGGGGGAAGATGGCTGGATGGAGGGTGATTGGTGGGATCACACCTATGGTTCATCTTACAAGGGTACATGTGAATCTTTCTAAATGTAGAATATAAATGTCTTAACACAATAACTAAGGAAATGCCATGAAGGCTATGTTAACCAGTTT
>NW_003852570.1:302966-315664 GCF_000181295.1 Otolemur garnettii
TACACAACTATGATTTAATTTAAAAAATCATAAGGAAGAGAAAATAAATAAATAAATTGAAATTTTAAAAAAATGAAAGGAAATTATGAGACCAAAATGTGTATACCCCTGTAATATTCTGAAATAAATGAAAAAGGAAATTAAGTTGGAATAAATTCTAAGTACTTTAGTGATGTTACAGGTTTCCCGCTTTCAGGGCTGGACAAAGAACCTCATTTACCAAGGCCAGAGTAGGCTCAGGTCTAGACCCCATCTCTAGGCACAAATAGATTTCCTGCAGGCTTCATTCCTTGGACAAACACACTCATAAGAAGCAGCTTGACTGATATCTGGGCTGCCTCTCTCAGAAAACACTCTCTTACTTCTCCCAGAGCTGTGAAGCGTGCCTCAGTTGGGACAGTATTCCTCTGTGCTATGGAAATTTTAAAATTAACTTCTTCTCAAGCTCCTGGCACCAAACAGTTGTGACATATTGCAAACACACATTCCATCTCCCCAAAACCCAAATGGTCTGTCCGCTTTGGCCCCCTTCTGCTGCTGGAGGTTCTGTTACCCTCTTTTACTTACTCCTCTCTTTATCAATAAAATCTGTACTTTAACTTATTTGCATGGTCCATGGAGTCATTAATCAACTCTCTGGGACCAAGGACAGAGCAGAGAAAAATTCCTGCTACAAATTTTTGGGCTCTGATCCAAGATTAAAGATCTCCTGCAGCAAGTAATCCAAACCCTGTTAGATTCCCCATAGCCATAATTTCAGGCACCTGTCAGCCAGTAAGTTCAGGTATCATGGCCGCTGACCTACTATTTGCAGATGACAGGCTTCTGAGGAATGAGTCTTAGAATCTCCTTCAACCCCAACAAGAGTCATGATCCTCTCTGCAAGGGGCACAGAGCAAAGCGATTCAAGGGAACGTTTGGGGGCTCCTGAACCCATTCTGTTTCCACAATCTTTCTCTGGTTAAAAGCTGAATAGCAAGTAGAAGTCATAAACAGAGGTCTTGGGGTCTACAGCATCAGTTGTGACCTCACAGTGCTGATGAACCTTCTAGCAAAACTTTGAGCACCTTTCTCCCAGGCACCTTAGATTAGGTCTTTCCGTTCTGAGCAGCATTCTCCAAAGCACCTGGTGATTAGGTCTTTCCTCCACACCTAAGGTAATGATTAGGCTTTCTCTCTAAAGTGTGTTTTACTTGTGCTTGTGCTTTGCTTGGTAGTGGCTACATGTCGGTAAGTGACTGATTTGTGTGTCTGATTAATTTTGTGCTGAATTTTTTTTGTGTTTCACAGTTGCTTTGGCTTAATTCTATAGGGTCCTTTCCATTGCCTCCTCCCAAAATTGATCTCAGTTGACTTTTCTTTGAATTTACAAAAGAGGCTTAACTCTTACTGTTGAAGAAATGAGAGACTGAATCTTCATCTACAAAGAAAAGGGGCATTTTGCTCCTCCATAGAAGTCATCTCTGGGTGACTAGGAGCTGGTATAGGAGTATCTCAGGTGACTCTCCTAAGCAAGAATGGCCTCACAGGGAAACCTCTCACAAATTAATTAAAATATGGCTTGCACAGTAAATGCATATGAGAGATGATGCCTTGGCATTTTGAGCCCTCCCAGAGAGAGAAACTAAGACATATAAGGGGGTGAGAATAGCTCTGTGGGCAACACTCAAAGAAGCTTCACCCACCAACAGCACACTTGGATCCATGCATATTAAACCCTAGATTATAGTTCAGTTCCTTCTTCTTCTTCTTCTTCTTCAAAAAAAAAAAAAGTGGCAAAGAGAAAAGAAAAACCCCTTTAAAGGAAATGAGGAAAGACAAATAAAATGATCCTGGGCACCTGACTTGATTTATTTGTCTCTTTGAGTAAATGGAAAGGAAGGTGAAGTTAGTTCTAAGATTTCATCTGATTGTGACTAATTTTGTTACAAAAGTTTTTACTTAAAGAAATGTTCAACTAACTTCTATGGTGTTCAAAATGCCTCTAAATATTCAGCCTGACACTGTGATGTTAAAATTTCTCTAAAACCTGTTTCTTTCAACCCTGATTTTACTGAGTTTGGCTATTATTGCTTTTACAACTTTCTTCGGAGAAAGAGAGGATGGAAACATGGTCTTGTCAGCACTCTTCTAGAATTAGGGGCTTCTCTACCCCTATGTGGGATGAAAGGGCTGTTAATGATAGGAAATAAAAGGTAAATTCCAGGAGACACACCTCTGAACTGCCTCCTCAACAATTTAAATGGCTAAGTTAAAAGGTCTAAAAAAAAAAAAAGAATATTTCCTTTGTCTTGTAACTGTGAATTTGAGGAAAAGACTTTAAAACACAGAGCTGTGTCTCTGCAAAGAAAATATTAAAGAGAAAAATTATTTGGGGCAAGAAAGATAAATAGTATGTAGGGAAGAGAGATGTGAGTAAAGAATGGATAAAGAAAGAGAATAATATTGCATAGAGGGAATCAGATGGAAGATTTCATCCTGAAATAACTGATGGTCTAAAAGAAATATTTTGTGGCAAAAAGACAGAAAGTCCAAGAAATAGAAGAATCCCAAGTGCCCATCAATTCATGAATGGATCAATAAATTATGGTATATGTATACCATGGAATACTATGCAGCCATAAAGAAAGATGGAGACTTTACCTCCTTCATGTTTACATGGATGGAGCTGGAAAATATTCTTCTTAGCAAAGTATCACAAGAATGGAAGAAAAAGTATCCAATGTACTCAGCCCTATTATGAAACTAATTTATAGCTTTCGTATGAAAGCTATAACCTAATTATAGCCTAAAAATATGGGGGGGAGGAGGAGAGGAGAGGGGTTGGATGGGTGGAGGAAGGGTGATTGAAGGGATCACTTCTATGGTTTATCTCACAAGGGTACAAGTGAATCTTTCTAAAAGTAGAATATAAACGTCTTAACACAATAACTAAGAAAATGACATGAAGGCTAATTTAACCAGCTTGATGAAAATATTTCAAATTGTATATGAAAACCTCACTGTACCCCATTATTGCATTAATGTACACAGCTATGATTTAATAAAAAAAAAGAAATGTTGTGAGATGGTCTGTGTGAAATTGAAGAGTTTATTGAAGGAATGATGGAATGAAATGTGTGTGAAATAGAGGGAAATTTTAACATTTTGGAGGCAAATACAGGCTCAGCCTAAGCAGACAGAAATCCTGACCACATGGATTAATTTCCAGAGTTGGGGTCTAGAGCTTCACTCCACTTTAATCAGCAGCTGTATAGTCAAAATTAGTTAGCAGGTCCTTTATGGATTCAAAAGCAGGTGCAGACAAGACTTTCTTCAGGGTGGACCGAATCTGTGTTCAGAGCAATGGCATTCCATTTCTGATTATCAGTCTGGGTCACCAGCTTTAATAGGTTTCTGTGTGTATAACTGCTACACTGGAAACTATGGTTACAGCCAAACAAGCCCATAAGTTGATGAGACCACACTTCTCAGGACTTGTTACACAGGTAAATGTGACTAAATACAGACAAATGGCTCACTATGGGTGGGTACACACCCCCAGTGGTAAGGGGTATAGACATATGTTCATTCCCATAGATAAGTAATGCACCTTCTTGCTCTTGAAAGGAGTTCACCCAACTGGACTGAGTCGTAACATATTTGACCCAAACCTGTCCCCAGTAGACTCCTCTAGCCTGCAGGGGGATGTCTGTTCTGTGTGACTAGATTGAGTAGGTTGAGGGAAAGATACCTGAGGTAGATTGTTTGTGTCATCTCTCATAGGAGAATTTATCCTCAACTGTCAGTAAGCACACTCTGTTAGGAGAAGTATTGAAACCTCCAAAGAAAGAATGCCTCATTTTTCCACTGTGGCCATCATTAACCCCCTTAAGACACCTTAATCTACCTCACAGGCTTATTTTGCCAAAGGGAAATAGAAGCCCTTCTAGCTGCAGTGGTCTCTGGATGGTATCAGAAATTCCCAAAGGAGAGACATTGCTACCTTATCTTGATTCACCAAGGACAACTTCCCCCACCTTTAGGGGAACTGAAGAATGAACCTAAGGAAAAGCCAGTGCCAGAGACTTCCCCTGGCCCTGTGTATGTGGTAATGTAAAACCTACTTGAGTCTGTACCTCATTGTCTTTAGCTAAAGTGAAACAAATTAGAACTAGTTTGGAAAATTTCTCAGATAATTCCGATACTACGTAAATGTATTCCAAGGTTGTTTACTAAACATTGACCTAAAATGAAAGGAAGGAAGGAACCCTTGAGAAAGTCTAGAAAGTGGGGTGACTTGTGGTTCATAACAATATGTCCCCTGAAAAGGACCAGGTACCCCACAGAGAGGCAGGCATCTTTGAAGACCCTAAGCAGGACCCTGAGAATTGTTCTCATCTGTCTACTATCACTCTGGAGAGGGACAAAAATCCCTCAGCTTTTCTTCAATGACCTAGAAAGATTTTAAAGATATATCCAATTTACACATGGTTCTTCAGAGGGCCACATTATTTTAAAATATAAATTAACTTACACTTTATTTTAAATTTATTTTAAAGTGTAAACTCAAACAGCTCCAGGCATTAGGAAGAATTTACAAAAATTGGTTCTAGGTGCTGACCATAATTTGGAAAATCTCCTTTAAGTGGCTGCATTGGAATTTTATAATTAAACCAGGAAAAAAGAGACAATGAAAATGTGGGAATCAGGTTTGTAATGTAGTTTAGGCCAGGTATTTCTGGAGGGCTTGTTGACCAGAGTCCAAGATCCTCAACCCCCTCAAGGCTAGCAATAATCTGGTGGTCTACACATGATGTCTGACACCTGACAGGCTCAGGGCTAGACTTCTTGGGGGGGTGTTTATTGACCACAGTCCAGGATCTTGGGTGCACCCTCCTTTCTCCTTGCTGTATATGGCCCTAATGTTACCTGGTGGCTGAAATCAGAATGTCCAGCAACCAAAGATTACTACTGCCTGAGTCCTGCCCAGGCATAGACAGAAATCACTGAAGCAAATTAGGCAAGTTTATTCCTAATTTGTAAAGTTTAAATTGTAATCACATGGTGTGTCTGCATGTTTTTTCCTTTCCTTTGTTTCCCTTCTTCTGATTGTTAATAATTACTTGAGGAACCTTACTTTGAATAACTTGAATTAAGCTTAAGCATTGTGCTGTCAACATTATTTATTATTTTTGATTGAATAAAAAAACCTGAGGGAGAATGGCCTGGTGCTGCACTTGAGATACTGCTGACATACTATAAATCTCTTACAGGCATCCATCAGTTATTTCACCTGAGATAATTGAGTCTGAGTCTCTTCTTGTGTCAACTGCCCTTAGTGCAGATCTCAGCAAAAGTTGTGGGCACACAGGCACCTACAGGAAAATACAGCAGCTCTAGTTGAATGGTGAAGCCTGATAGGCAAGCCTTGTCCAGTGTAGGGGTATAGGGGTAACTCCTGAACATCAGCCTGTTCCCAGAAGTGAAAGCCTCCAGGAATGGGAATTACTTTGGCATGTGAGCTTGATTAATGGAGTCTGGGATAGCCTATGTTGACCCAGGCTCATTATTATTGCTAGAGAGCCTCAGGTGTGCCTACCTGTAAGCTTTCTCCTACCTGCACTTCTCTCAAGTTCTGGATTCTTGTCCTCCAAGTTTGTAACTATCAAGGAATAAATGGAAGGCTGGTTACCAAATTTTCTCTCAACTTTTATAGTTGGGGTAATTGGCTTTTCTCTCATGTCTTTCTAGTAATGCCTCAAAGTCTTAACTTCATCTTAGGAAGACATATACTGGGCAAAGCAGTAACAGAAATTCATGTGAATATGAGACAGGATCCTATGCCTTCCCTTATTAAAGACAGATGTTAACCCTAAAAGTATAGTCTACTGAGGGACAGGTAAAAAGAATTAACATATGCTCAATCTGTTCATATCTTGATTTTCACCTCTCACCAAAGTTAAAACTGGCAGAAACTGTAGGGGACGCCAAGAGTCAGATGACCTCTGAGCAAGATGATCTGCAGCTGAGGGGTGGACCTCAGGCCATTCTTCCGCAGGTGATCCTTGTGGAGAAAGAGCCCAAGCCTTCAGCATGTAGTCATTTGTTAATTACTCCCTTCACCTTTGTTGCATGGTCTCAATAAAAGGCTAGTGCAGAGGTTGTTCGGGGCTGCCCTGCTAAGCAGGGCTAGCCCACCTCCTATAAGCTTGTACTTCTAATCCATGTCATACTTGCTTCTTTCCTGCTGTGATTGAGATCAGGGCCACAGGGGCCCGAGGGGTTGCAACAAGAACCTAGGACAGGGACTCATCACACCTGAGTCATGCCCTAACAGAACATGATACATCTACTTCACATCCAGATGCTGAAGTTAATTAGTGGTAAACTAATGGCTGGAGGACACACCCTCCTCTTATTCATAACCCTTTTGACTCTATGAACTTGTAAAAAGGGACAGTATATAATACCCTCTCAATGAGATTAAAATATTTGGTCCTACTTAGCTAAAAATGTTATGAATTTGACTGATTTTTATCTTACAGGAGGAACTAATGAGATCAGGTATTTAAATCTTGTTTATTGGGGGTCTGTATTTCATTAGAGTGCTCAGAAACTTCACTGTGTTCTATCACACCCAAAAGAATCACACCTATCAGGATTTTTATGTTTGGGGACCAATGAGATAGACCAAGGAAAAAGATATGTTTTCTTTTCTTTTTCTTTTTTTTTTTTTCAGTTTTTGGCCAGGGCTGGGTTTGAACCCACTACCTCTGGCATGTGGGCCTGGCGCCCTAGTCCTTTGAGCCACAGGCGCCGCCCCAAAAGATATGTTTTCTATCTGCCTTAAAACAGTTACGCCTATAGAATATTGTGTAAAGTTCTCATGTTGCTACATCTCCTGTGTTAATTTAACTAATAGCTTTCTCTAATTTCATGAGACAACTACCATATCTTATGCCAATACACATAATAAAATTCCTAAGGTATGGTTTTTGCTATGCGTGCAATAGACTTATTCTTATTTTTCAGCTAATGCCACTGGAGATTCTTTTCTCTAGGACAGGCTTCCTCAAACTGTGGCCCACAGGCCACATGCGGCCTGCCTAGGACATTTATCCAGCCTGCCAGGAGTTTTTGCCACCACTGCCTGTCCTGCTTAGCAGCCAACTCATCTGGGGGCCTGCAGTCTGGCCCTCTAACAGTCTGAGGGACAGTGAACTGGCCCCCTGTTTAAAAAGTTTGAGAACTCCTGCTTTAGGAAGATGAGCACCTTTCTTGCCTAGGGCATGGAACCTGAATAACACCTGATCTGGTAGGACCTAGACGGCTTCATATCTTGGTATTTGGGAAGACCAGTTAGAGTTATGTTTATCTTTTTAGCCCAATGAATTTATGTCCTTGTCTTTATTTTTGATGCCAGCTATGGTAATAGAATCAAATGTTGAAAGGAATCAACTAGCTTGTGCCATAATAAAAGCCGTGAAACATAACTTCACAAGCTATTAGCACCTCAAGCACAGAAGTAAAAATCTGTGAAGCTGTCTTAGAAAACTGAGCAACTATTGATTATTTACTTTTAAGACATAATCATGAATGTGCAGAATTTTTTAAAAATGTGCTAATTTGACTTCTCAGACAATTCTGAATTAATAGAGCATCATATACAACAAGTACAAAATGTACTTCATGATATCATCCAAAGAAAAGGTCTTTTTGCTTTTGATCTTACTCAGTTATTCTCTTGGTTACCTAATTAAGTTGGTTAAGAGTCTTAGTTATTGGTGTAGGAATTATTCTTGCTATAAGATTGTTTGTATGTTATTGAATCCAATATACCCCGTGTTTTATGTCCCTTTGTACTACATGCTGTAACTATTGTCCTCACAGGTACTGTAAAATTAACTATTCAGGACCATGCTCAATCTAGACTCATTTACCATGGACCCCTGGATCATCTACCTTGAGGAATTCCTAACCACCCCCATTTTGTCATTCCCCATATCCAGCAGGAAACAGATTAAACATTCACCACTGCTTTACTCTAACAGCAGTTAGAACTTCTATTCAGAGAGGAAGGATTGATGCAAAGTTCCTCTGCTCAAGGCTAGACAGAGACCCCCATTTTTCTAGACCCAAGGAGGCTCAGGTCCAGACCCCATCTCTAAGACCAAACAAGTTCTCTACAGGATGCATTCTCTGGACAAACACATTCAAAAAAGCAGCTTTACTGGTATCTTATCTGGGTTGCCTCTCTCGGAAAACACCCTACCACTTCTCCTGGAGAAGAAAAGCATTCCTCAAGTGGAACTATATTTCTCTGCCCTACGGAAGTTCTAAAATTAACTTCTGCCCAAGCCCTCAGCACAAAAAAGTCATCATATGCAGGACAAATATTTTATCTACCCCCAAACTCCCTGCCCAAAGGATAGAAAGAGCACTATATGAACTCTTATGCAGAAGGCCTAGGTGGGCTTGTCATTTGTCTTCTCCTCCCATGCTAATGGAAGTTCTATTCCCCTCTTCTACTTATCTATCTCTTTATCTTTCAATAATTTATGTCTTTTTGCTTATTTTCATGGTCCATGAATTAATTCCTTGAATCTCCAAGGCCAAGGACTCAGCAGAGAGAAATTTCACCTCTATTAAGACATTATAATTAAGGGCTGGGAATGGTGGCTAATGTCTGTAATGCTATAACTCTGGGAGGCCAAAGTGGGTGCATTGCTTGAGCTCAGGAGTTCAAGATCAGCATGAGCAAGAGCAAGAGCAAGAGCAATATCACATCTCTAAAAAATCACTGAGCACTGTGGTAGACACTCAGGAGGATAAGGCAAGAGAATCACTTGAGCCCAAGAGTATGAGGTTGCTGTGAGGTCAAAGTGAGACCCTATCTCAAAAAATATATATAATCAATCCTCATGGTAAACAAAAAGAAAATATCTGCAGAATGTCACCCAAAAGAAATTAACCACAAGCCCACACACACAAAGACACATAAAAGCAGGCGGCAACACAAAAATGAGGGTGAAAAAAGTATGTGATATATATAAAAACAACAAAATGGCATCCTCATTCCCTCCAAACCAGCAATCATTTTAAATATATATAGATTAAGTTTCTAAATCAGAAGGCCAAGTGAATTTAAAAAATAACATACAACTATATTCTCTATATAAGAGATGCATTTTATGTCTAAGGACACAAATAAACGTAAAGTATAAAGGATAGAAAAATATGTTCCATGCCAATAGTAAACAAAGAATAATTCCATGGCTACATTAATGTTAGAAAACTATACTTTCATTAAAAACTGTTAAAGAGGTAAATAGAGGCAATATTTATTGACAAAAGTATCAACTCCTCAAGAAGACATATATATATATATATATATATATACATATATATACATATTTTTCATCATCAAGATAGCCGAAAAGAAGCAGCTTTCTCCAGAGCCTCCAGTCTAGAGAGAGAAACATTTGGCAAAAATGGAGTCAGTGAAGCTGAAGGTGGGGTGCTGAGCATGGAAAGAAGAGAGGTACACATCATCTCTGCATAGATACATTGGAACTCCAAGAAGGTGGAAGTAAGATAACAAAGACCAGGTGCAAGCCTATTGTCCAGAGTATGGGAGACCCCTCCTCAAAGTGGGAGATCTGCAGCAGGCTCTCTGCAAGCAACCAGGGAACAAAGGATCCCACAGGAGAGTCACTAAACCTTGGTCCTTCTCCTCCAGGGAGGTCCCACCTCTGATCTTAGGCATTATGCTACCTGGCACAAAAGTGAACAAATACCTTCCCTGCAATTCTGAATATACAGTTCACCCTTCCCCTCATCCTGGCTTTCTGCAAGTCTGCCTCCTACAGAGCCTGGAATGTTTGGCGAATTCATTGACAGATCTGGGCATTGTGTGGGCCACCAAAGAGGAGCGTAGAATCAGTGGCACATCTGGAGACAGGCATCACAGGAAGATTGGGGGCCAACACAAATATGGTGGTGCCCATGTGTCAGGGGTACAGGCTGAAATACTGATGAGCTGAGGCAGTAAAACCCCAGTTCTGAATTTGGAAGGAGAAGTTTCTTGACATCCCTTCCAACTGGAGGAGATCCTGGTCCAGGCCTTTGGAATTGTGAAGAAGTATCTGCATGTGGATTTCTGATTTTTGGCCATTTGATAACCCTTTGAATGCTTTTGGGAGAGCAGAGTTTGTACCGGATGGGAAAAATCTGACTGAAACTTTCAACATGGGCTGTCCACTGGCAACTCTATAAGAGTGAATGGTGGTGGTATGGCAACAGAGAGAGAAAGATTCTTCTCTTCCAGCTATTCTTGGAAAAGGTGAGGCTGGCACAGGTGTTTGTATCTTTCCCAGCTGAGATTCTAGCAAAATCCCAAGACTCATTAGGATTGGGTAGAGGCAGGATGGCATCAAGACAGAGTCAGCTTGAATTATCTCACCAAGTCAACCCTCAGAGTCTCTGGCTGTACCTGAAAGGGACATTTGCAAGGCTGTAGGGGAAAAGCCACTGTCACAACTCCTAGGTCGTTGGTGAAGTGGGGATTAGTCCCACTTTCTGGGGCCTCCAATCCAGTCAAACACCACCAGTTTTAATTGCCAAAGAGCAGAAAATATTATGGGGAAGAACTAGCAGAAGAAATGTGGCAACATGAAAAATCTGAGTAGATCAACTCTCTCAAGGTCCCAAGGGATGACAAAGGAGATACACAGGAAATACATCTATAGAGAAAATTCTGAAATGTCAGAAATAAAATTCAAAATGTGGATGGCAAATAAGATGAATAGAATGAAAGAAAAAATAGAAATATAAATGAAAATAGTAGTTCAAACAATGTCTCAAGAAATTAATGAATTCAAAGACAATAATGAAAAATAACATCCAAAGGTATGGACATAATGAAAAAAGATACAGCAGAGCTTAAGGAATTGAAAAAGGAATTTCAGGATCTTCAAAATACATTTAACTCAGTGACAGAGTTAAATAAAGGATTTCTGAAACTGAAGACAAGTCTTTTGAACTATCCCATGTATTCAATGGGGGATAAAAAAAAAAAAGAAGAATAAGAACAGAATATTGCCTGAGTGAGTTATGGGATCATTCCAAAAGATGAAACATCTGAATTATAGGGATATCTGAAGGAGAAGAGGATCCTAAAGGTACAGATGCTCTACTCCAAGAAATTATGGTAGGAAATTTCCCAAGTATTGCAAGAAATACAGAAATTCAGGTAGTAGATAGTGTGAGAACCCCAGCATGACTCAATGCAAATAAGTCACACATTGAAATTAACTTTGCCACAGTTAATATGAAGGAGAAAATTCTCCAACCAGCTAGGCATAAGAAAAGTATTTCCTACAAAGGGAACAATATCATAATGACCACATATCTTTCAGTAGAAACTTTTCAACCTAGAAGAGGATGGTAATTGACTTTCAACCTTCTAAAACAAAACAACTTTTAGCCCAGGATCATATATCCAGCTAAAGTGAGTTTCATTCATGATAGAGAAATCAAATACTTTACTGACATCCACATGTGGAGGAAATTTTTCATAACTAGAGCAGCCCTCCAGAAAATACTCAGACTCATTATTTCATAATTACCAGCACAATGTTCTATTACCAAAATAAACTCACCCAGAATTTAAAGAACTTAGCCTAGTTTCCACAATGTTGAAAGGGATAAAAATATGCACTGGACCTTTGAAGAACCAGACAACCAAAACACTGCCATAACTGTCAATTCTCTCAATTAATGTGAAAGGCTTAAATTGTCATCTAAAGAGGCAAAGGTTGGCTGACTGGATACAAAAACTCAGGCCAGTAACCCACTAAGCTTGACTAGATACCCAGTGCCTGAGTGAATTTGGCTGAGCTTTGGGCCTAAACTGTCTATAGAGCTACAGCCCTCACTGCTTGATTGGCTGGAAAATGCCCAGTGCATAAGCGTCTCTCCTGAACTCTGAGCCAGTGCTGTCAGCTGGGCAGTTTCAAGAGCTTGATTTGGTGGTTGTACCTAGCACTGGCAGAGTGACTTTGATTGGAACTCTGGGGCCAGTGCTGTCAACTGATTCTTGTCCCCCTGGAGACACTGACCAGGGCTGCAGAGTCACCACTTGTCCACATTTGTACAGCAATGGCACCGCAATGGGGAGGAGTGGCCTGATCAGGTACAACCTATCAATTCAACTAAAAAAGTATAATTAGCATAAAGAAAAAGAGAAAAATATGAAGAAGTTGAAAATACTCATGAGGAGGAATCAGCTCAAGAATTCTGGCAATATGAAAAATCAGAGCAGATCAATGTCTTCTGGACATGTCAAAGGAAATACAATAGTGAATCCCATTCACAGAGAAATTGCTGAAATGTCAGAAATAGAATTTAGAATATGGATATCAAATAAAATAATTGGAATTGAGGAAAAGATGAACCAAAAAAAAAGTTCAGAAGTTATCTCAAGAAATTAATGAATTCAAAGACAAAGTCACCAAGGATAGGGACATAATGAGGGAAGATACAGCAGAGCTTAAGGAATTGAAAACGGTATTTGAGGAGCTTCAAAAACATACAGTATAGTCTCTCAGAAATAGAGTTGAGTGATGTATAGAAAGAATGTCAGATAAAGATGACAAGACTTGGGAAGCACCTGTGGCTCAAAGAAGTAGGGCACTGGCCCCATATGCCAGAGCTGG
>NW_003852570.1:315821-317747 GCF_000181295.1 Otolemur garnettii
ACAAGACTTCTGAACTATCTGAGTCATTCAAAGAGGCAGAAAAATGGAGAACAAGAACAGAGTATTCCCTTAGAGAGTTATGGGATCATTGTAAAAAAATAAACATCTGAATTATAGGGATTCCTGAAGGAGAAGAGGATAGTCCCAAAGGCACAAATTCTCTGCTCCAAGATATTACATTGGAGAATTTTCCAAGTATTGCAAGAGCAACAGAAATCAAGATAGTAGATAGTTTCAGAACACCAGCACAACTCAATCCAAACACAGCATGTCCTACAGGGGCCCAGTTCTCTGTATCTCAGACCATTGGAGGGACAGACTGTGGGCCCCAGGACAAGTCCACTGGTAAGTAGGACAGGCAGTGGTGCCAAAAACACCTGGCAGGCTGGATAATGTCCTCGGCAGGCTGTAGTTTGAGGACACCTGTCCTAGACAAACTGTAATTAATTTTTCCAATGTTAATATGAAGAAGAAACTTCTTCAAGCAGCTAGACATAAGAAAAGTATTACCTACAAAGAGAAAAGTATAAGGATAACTGTAGACTTTTCTGCCAAAACTTTCCAAATGAGAAAAGGATGGTCATCAACCTTCAACCTTTATTTATTTATTTATTTATTTATTTTGCATTTTTTTGGCTAGAGACAGGTTTGAACCCACCACCTCCAGTATATGGGGCTGGCACCCTACTCCTTTGAGCCACAAGCACCCCAAACTTCAAACTTTTAAAACAAAACAATGTCCAATCCAGGATACTATACCCTGCTAAACTAAGTTTCATTTGTGAAGGATAAATCAAATACTTCACTGACATTCACATGCTTAGGAAATTTTCCATAACTTGAGCAGCTCTACAAAAAATACTCACACCCATTCTTCATAACAAACCATAGGAGGTGCACCATGAAAGCAAACCCACCTAGAAATTAAAAAGCAAAGCCTAGCTTCCACATTGATGACAGGCATAAAATTAAGCTCTGGGCTTCTGAAAAACAAGCTGAACAAAACTCTGCTACATTTATCATTTCTCTCAGTCAATGTGAATGTTTTGAATTCTCCTTTTCAGAGACACAGGCTAGCTGCCCAGATACAAAAACCCAGGCCAGATATCTGTTGCCCATAAGAAACTCACCTTGCCTCAAAGATAAAACAAGACTGAGTGTGAAGGGATGAGCAATGGTATTCCAGGCAAAAGGAAAGCAGAAAAAATCTGGGGTTGCAATCTTGTATGCAGATACAATAGGATTCAAACCAAGAAATATAATGAAAGACAAAGATGGACACTATATACTAGTCAAGGTAAGCACACAATATGAAGAAATTTTAATAGTTACCATCTATAGACCCTTTCAGAATGCTCCTCAATATGTAAAATAAACCCTAACTGATCTGAACCATATGATATCTTCCCACACATAATAGTTGGAAATATTAACACCCCATTGGCAGTAATGGACAGATCCTCCAATCAGAAACTAAACAAAAAATAATGAACTTAAACAAGATCCTAGAACTAATGGATTTAACAGACATTCATAGAATTGTTTATCCTAACAAAACTGAATACATTCTTCTCATCAGCCCATAGATCATCTTCCAAAATTGATAATATCTTAGATCACAAGTTTAAACTCAAAAAATTCAAAAGAATAGAAATTATCCCCTGTATTTTCTCAGACCATCATGGAATAAAAGTTGAACTCAACAGCAACAGAAATCTTCATACTCAAATAAAATAAAGGGAACTAAATAACCTTATGTGAATGATATCTGGGTCATAGACAAGATCAAGGAGATCATTAGATTTATGAGACAAAATGATAATTAAGCCACAAACTATCAACACCTGTGGGATACTGTAAAGACAGTCCTTAGAGGAAAACTTATAGCATTAAATGCTTTCATCAAGAAAACTGAAATAGGCTTGG
>NW_003852570.1:318042-322446 GCF_000181295.1 Otolemur garnettii
CAAATGGGCCATCTCAAGCAACTGGAAAAGGAAGAACAATTTAATCCTCAGCCCAGAAAAAGAAAAGAATTAACAAAAATTGCAGCAGAACAAAATAAAATTGTAACAAAAGTATTATTCAGGAGATGAGCAAAACAAAATGTTGGTTCTTGAAAAGATTAATAAAATTGATAAACCCTTGAGAAGACTAACCAGAAACAGAAATAGAAGATCTCTAATAAGTATAATCAGAAATGATAAAGGGGAAATAACAACAGATGTCACAGAAATGCAAAAGATTCTCAACAATTACTACAAAAAACTCTATTCCCAGAAATATGAACATGTAAAGGAGATGGACCGATAACTAGAAGCACATTCCCTTCTAAAATTCAGTCAGAAAGATTTGCAAATTTTGAATTGACAAATATCAAGTACTAAAATAATACCAATTATACAAAAGCTCCTCCAAAAGAAAAGCCCTTCACCAGATGGCTTCATACCAGAATTCTATCAAACCACCAAAGAGTAACTAGTTCCAATAATACATAAACTTTTGCAAAATATAAAGAGAGAATATTTCCCAACACATTCTATGAAGCAAATAGTATGCTTTTCCCCAAAGCAGGAAAAGACCAAACAAAGAAAACCATAGGCCAATATCACTTATGAATACCAATACAAAAATATTGAACAAGATATTAGTAAACAGAATACAACAACACATTAAAAACGTTACACACCGTGATCAAATTGTTTTTATCCCAGAGACACAAGATTGGTTCAACACATGCAAATCTATAAATATAATACACCACATAAATAGAATCAAAACCAAAGACATATGATTCTTTCAATTGATGCAGAAAAGTCTTTTGACAATATTCAGAATCCTTTCATGATAAAAAACACTCAAGAAAATAGGCTTAGAAGGAACATTCCTTAACCTGATAGAGGCTATCTACAGCAAACATACACCCAATATCATACTGAATGGAGTAAAACTGAAAGCATTCCCACTCAAATCTGGAATCAGATAAGGATGCCCACTGTCTCCACCAGTATTTGACATAGTGTTGGAAGTCCTAGTCATCACAATAAAGCGAAAGAAGATCAAAGAAATCCAATGGGGTGGGGGCAGATGAGATTAAACTCTCCCTCTTTGCAGATGACATGATATTATACTTGGAAAACCCCAGGGACTCCACTACAAAGATCTTAGAAGTGATCAAGGAATATAGCAGCTTCTCAGATTACAAAATCAGTACCCATAAATCAATAGCCTTTGTATATGCCAACAATTATCAAGCGAAGAACAAAACCAAAGACTCTATTCTTTTTACAATAGCAACAAAGAAGATGAAATGCCTGGAAATAAATCTAACAAAAATGTGAAAGATCTCTATAAAGAGAATTATGAAACTTTGAGAAAGGAAATAGCAGAAGATTTGAACAAATGTAAGAATATACCATACTCATGGCTGAGAAGAATGAACATTGTTAAAATGTTCATACTACCCAAAGCAATCTATTGATTTAATGCAATCCTTATCAAAGCACCAATGTCATACTTTAAAGATCTTGAAAATATAGCACTTCAATTCATGTAAAACCAGAAAAAAACTTGAACAGCACATACAGTTCTTAGAAACAAAAACAATTCTGGAGGAATCACATTGCCAGACTTCAGGTTGTATTACAAGGCTATAATGATCAAACAGCATGGTACTGTCACAAAACTAGACACTTATCTATGTAATAGGATAGAGAATCTAGAGATGAACCCAGCTACACATTGTCATTTAATCTTTTATAAGCCTAACAAAAAGATGCCATTGGTAAAAGAAACCTTATTTAACAAATGATGCTGGGAAAACTTGTTATCCACATGCAGAAGACTGAAATTGGACCCACATCTCTCGCTATTGAGAAAAATTGATTCTCATTGGATAAAATATTTAAATTTAAGACATGAAACAATAAAAATTCTAGAAGAGTGTTTCAGGGAAACACTTCAGGATACTGGGGAAAAAACTTTATGAAGAAGACCCCGTTAGCAACTGTAGCAACACCAAAAATAAACAACTGGGACTTGATCAAACTAAAAAGTTTTTGCACAATTAAGAGTACCACAAGCAGAGCAAACAGACAGTCCTGAGAATGGGAGATTTTGCATGTTATGAATCTGACAAAGGCCTGACAACTAGACTCTACAGGGAACTCAAATTTAACAATAAGAAAAACGCATACCACCCTCTCTATAAGTGGGCAAGAGATTTGAGCTAAAATTTCTCCAAGGATGACAGAAAAATGGCCAAATAACACATGAAAAAAATGCTCTTCATCTTTAATCATCAGAGGAATGCAAATCAAAATCACTCTAAGATATCACCTCACCCCAGCAAGATTAGTCCACATCACAAAGTCTCAAAACACCAGATGCTGGTATGGATGTGGAGGGAAGGGACAACTTCTACACTGCTGGTGGGATTGAAAACTAATACAGCCCTTTTGGAGAGAAGTATGGATAATTTTCAAAGATCTAAAATTAGACCTTATATTTTACCCTGCAATCCCATTAGTAGGCATCTATGCAGAGGAAGAAAAATCATTTTACCACAAAGACATTTGCACTAGAATGTTTACTGTGGTTCAGTTCATAATTGTTAAGTAGTGGAATCAACTTAAGTGCCCATCAACCCATTAATGGATCAACAAACTGTGGTATATGTATACCATGGAATATTATTCAACCATTAAAAAGATGGAAACTTTACATCTTTTACATTTACCTGGATGGAGTTGAAATACATTCTTCTTAGTAAAGTATCACAAGAATGGAAAAATAAATATCCAGTGTACTCCATACTAATACAAAATCAATATATAAACAATTACATGTTCCTAAGAAAAATGAACCACTATTATAGTCCAGTTAGAGTGTAGAGGGAAGTGAAAGGGGGAAGGATGTGTGGCAGAAGGGGAGAGGGCATGAGGCAGGATATCACCTAATGTGCACATTGTGAGGGGGTTTAACATGCCCCCTGAGTGAGGAACTCTTCTACAAATGGAACTTTATCCTGGAAGTGAGAACAATGTAACCTAAATATTGTACCCTCATATTAATTTGAATAAAGTTTAAAAAAATAAAAAAATACCCTCATGCCAGGTATCTGTTGCCACCAAGAGACACATCTTGCTTCAAAGGATGAAACAAAACTCAAGGTGAAGCAGTAGACAGCAGTAATACAGGCAAATGGAAATCAGAAAAAAAGCAGGGGTTGCAGACTTATTTGCAGATACAATTGCATTTAAACCAATAAAAATAAAAGAAGACAAGGTTGGACACAACATATTTGTCAAAGGAAATACTCAAAATGAAGATATTTCAAGAACTAACATTTACACACCCTACCTGAATTATCCTCAATTTATAACACAAACCCTAATAGATCTGAACAATATAATATCTTTCTGCATTATAATAGTTGGAGATTATAACACCCCTGTGGCAGTTCCTTGGAATAAATCAATATCCTTGTCAGATAAATGCTTCAGGAAGAAACTAAACAACAACAACAACAAAATGAACATAAACTTGACCCTGTAACAAATGGACTTAACAGACATATACAGAACATTTCGTCCTAACGAATCTGAATACACATTCCTGTCATTATCCCATGGATATCTTGCAAAATTGATCATATCTAAGGACAAAAGTCTAACCTCAACAATGTTAGAAGAATAGAAATTATTGTATGTATCTTCTTGGACCATCACAAAATAACCATTGAACTCACTAGTAACAGAAAACTTCATACTGTGTCAATGTCATGGAAACTAAAGAACCTTATGCTGAATGATAGGAAGGTCAAATATGAGATTAAGAAGAAAACCATCAGATTCAAAAAAAATGATAATGAAGACACAAACTATCAAAACCTATGAAATACTTTAAATCAATCCTAAGAGGGAAATATATAGTATTAGAAAGCTTTATCAATAAGAAAAGCAAGTCAGCAAACTAATGGGCCACCTCAAGCTACTGGAAAAGGAAAAATAATCCAACCTCAAAACAGCAGATGAAAAGAAATAACTGAAATTACAGCAGAATTAAATGAAATTGAAAACAAAAAATCATTTGGAAGATCAATAGAACAAAAAATAATTTTTTTGAAATGCTTAATAAAATTGATAAACTTTTGGCTAGACTAACTAGAAACAGAATAGTAAGATCTCCAATAACTTCAATCCAAAATGATAAAGGAGGGGGCGGAGCCAAGATGGCGAACTGCAGCCAGCTTTTTACAGAAGCTCCCGTCCAGAGTCCAGAAGGAGGCTGAAAGGACAGAACCTTAGCAAATTAGCTGATGGTTTGGAGCAGAGACAAGAGAGAAGATTGAAGAGTGCACTTCAACCTTC
>NW_003852570.1:329188-357477 GCF_000181295.1 Otolemur garnettii
CTAGACACTGGGTGGAATTCTCAAAAGATAGGATAAAAGAAAAAAGATTTTTAATGCAATATATTGCATGGACATCAGATGGTGCTCTGGTATTACGAGATACAAAATATACACTCATTCTGCTATATAAAATGGGTACCAGAAGCCACTCTTTAGTAGCCAAGGAGGCCCAGTCCCATCTTCCTTATTTATTTGCTCTCAGTTAGGGCTTAGTCACTTTATTACCATTCAGTCCCTCCAGGGGTGGGAACCTGAAGCTATCACCAGAATTCTTTTTTTTTTTTTTTTTTTTTTGAGACAGAGTGTCATTTTTTCACGCTTGGTAGAGTGCCATAACATCACAACTCACAGCAACTTCAAACTCTTGGGCTCAAACAATTCTCTTGCCTCAGACTCAACCTCCCAAGTAACTGGGACTATAGACGCCTACCACAATACCCAGCTATCTCACCAGAGTTTTAAGAGACAAGCCTTGACCTTCCAAACAATGACTCTTGCCACAGAGCGGCATTCTTAGGGCTTTGGGAGCTGCCCAACTCACTCCAATAATTGCTGCCTGAGCTCAGCAGGTGCACTAGAGGCAGCTATGGCTGGGACTCTGTACTATAGCCCTCCCACAATGGCAGCACCCTGATAGTAGCTGAACTGGTGGGAGCAGCAATGAAAGTTAATTCCAGGCTCTCTAAATAATGGTTTCAGTCTAGTAACTGCCTTTTCAGTGCCATATCTAGTAACCAAGCAGAAGCCCTATGAGAATTTCATAGGAAGTCACACAAGCACATGAGATAACAGGCCTATCATATGTAAAACCTGAAGTGAATCCTAATTTGAGTGATGAATTGCCAATGTCCTAGAAATAATGGTCCCATCTTATAGACTAGACAGGATCTATATCCATTTCAGCCATTGATAACAGGCTTGACAAGAATTGATATCACTGAAAGCCAGAGGAAGCCATATTATTCAGCTGAAAATCCACTCAACTATGATTTCAGACAGTTCAATCAACCTGGAGACACAACTTTTTACTATCTAAGGATATAAAAAGTATTTGCTCCTTCAAATGTACTTAAATCAATGCAAAGCTACAGAGATAGTGAAAAATTAGGTAAATATGACAGCACCAAAATAAACCTTTGAAGATCCAGTAAACAATTCTTCAAATAAAATATCTACCAATTGTGTGAAAAATAATTCAAACTAATTTTTTAATAAAGTTCAGTAAGATATAAGACAACATATTTGTATACCTAAATAAAATGAGGAAATATTCTATGAACAAAAAGGTAAGTTTGATAATTAGAAATTTAAAAAAAAAGTAGAAATCAGGAGCTAAATATATATAATAGAAAAATGAAGCAAAAATCAATATAGAGTAAGCAACAAACTTGTCCATGCAGAGGAAAGAATCAGTGAACTCAAAAGCATGCCATCTGGCTTGGCACCTGTGGCTCTAGTGGCTAAGGTGCCAGCCACATACACCTAAGGTGGTGGGTTCAAATCCAGCCTGGGCCACCACACAACAATGACGGCTGCAACCAAAAAATAGCCAGGCATTGTGGCAGGCGTCTGTGGTCCCAGCTACTTGGGAGGCTGAGGCAGGAGACTCGCTTGAGCCCAGGAGTTGAAGGTTGCTGTGAGCTGTGATGCCATGGCACTCTACCCAGGGGGACAGCTTAAGGCTCTGTCTCAAAAAAAAAAAAAAAAAAAAAAAAGCATGCTATCTGAAATTCGAAATTATCCAATTAGAGGAACAAAGAAAGAAAGAAAGAAAGAAAAGGAGTAAAGAACACATAATAGACTTATAGAACATCATCACATGTACAAAGTTAGAGATTAGGAGAGTTGAAGAAGAAGAATTTAAAAAGAAAGGTTAGAGGGCTAATTTATAATATTATTGGTTGAAATGTTTTTCAATCTTGAGGTTAGAGTATGGACATTCATTTGAATAACTTCAAAAGGCCTAAGGCAAAGATAACCAAAACTTCTCTGAGTTTCATTATAGTGACATTATCAAAGTCAAAGAGAAGGAAAAATTGCCATCATCAAGAAAAAGGAGATGGAATGTGGAGCAAGATGACAGAGTAGAAACAGTTTCATTGCAGCTTTTTATGGTAAAATTGGGGAGAGAAGAATCCAAGCACCTCTAACTTGTGAACTCTGCCCAGAAACATCACTTTGGGGCACATGAAAGCAATGGGACACTTCAGAACCCAATAAGAGGATGGAAGAAATGAAGAGACAGCAAGTACTTGTGTTCAGGCAGAGGCCAGCCCATGTGCCCCAGAAGTGGCAACGGCAACAGTTTGCAGACAGAGAAGGCCTGCCCTATGGATTTTTTTATGTGCATGAGGGCACTTGTTTGAGTTATTTTGGCAGATCTTGGTCAAGCAATCAAGTGATTTTGAACAAAACTGAGAGGCCAGGACAGAGCCACTAGGTGGAGTGGAGCTTTTATTGCTCAGCTGCAGGCTGGGTGAAGCCATTGTAAGAAATCTGCCTTGCAGCCTGGGCTCTCAGGATCCTTGTACAAGGCTGGTTCTAGTACTCCTGATAAGCAGAGCAGCCATTCTCGGAGGGATTTAAACAGCACATGCTTTCTTGGGAAAGTCATTGCATAATCACAGGACACCATTGGGAACGATTGAGGCATATCTACTCAGCAGGGTTAGGAGAGCTTCTGGCTTCCAACCCTAAGGGTATTGAGGGCAAAGAAGTCAGGAAGACAGGACCAGTTTTCCTTAGCAAGACAGAGGCTTTCAGTGTCCATTTTATTCAGTAGTATTAGCATTGTGATTACCATCTCAGACCTCAGAAGATCACCTGTTGCACAGGCAATATACAGCAAGATTTATATATAGTTTTTTGTTTTTAGATTTTTTCAATATTTTCCCCTTAATCTTTCTTTTTATTCTTTTCTTCTTTTTTCTTGTGTAATTATATTCTTACTTGTTTTCTTCTTTAACAATAGGGCTTCATTTTTGCTCATTTTTCTGCCCTGCTATAATTTCACCTCCAATTTTATCCCTTAAGAATATTTGTTTGTTTAATTTGATTTATAGTACTTTTTTTTTCCTCCTCTATTTGGTGGAGAAGGGGTCTTGTATCATCTCAGGCTGGCAAAGGACTCCAGATTTCTAGGGACCCACTCAAACCAGACTCCCTGTGGTTGAGATTTGCGGGTGTGGGTCAAGTGCCCTACAGTAAACCACAATTACTCAAGTCTCCCTCTTTCTGTTCCTTTCTTATTTTTGTCAAGTTTCCCTTTTACCCCATTTCCTTCTTCTTTCTTTCTTTTTTTATCATTTTATCCATCTTGTTCTGAATTCTTCTCTTCCTTTTATTCCTTTACCAAAGGACATTCAACACCTTAGGTCAGACCATGGTGACTTAAAAAGGAGGATGAAGTGAAAGGAAAAAGTGAGGGAAGAAAATGGAAAAAAAAAACACTCAAGAGGAAGAAACAGCAGAAAAATGTTAGAAATCTCAGAAAAAAATAAGATATGTATGGTAAGAACAATGAAGTAAATTTCTAAGAATGTGAAAAATAACAGAAAAGAAATCTAAAAACAATAGTTTAAGACATAACCAATAAGAAGAATATAGAAAGCATATACGATATTGCTGCTTAAGGAAGGAAGCAATCAGGGAACATAAAGATTCAATAGACAGTATCAATAACAGATTAACCCATGCAGAAGAAAGAATCTCATAAGTAGAGGATAAAGCTCTTGAGCTAATACAGACGGTTTAAAAGAGAGAGAGAAAAAAAGAGAGAGTGAAAGTGGAACTCATACTGAGAGAATTTTAAGACTTCAAGCATTAAAACATAAGAGCTATAGATATCCCAGAAAGTAAAGAAGAATGCCCTAGAGGAATGGAGGCCCTACTCGAAGATATAAATAAAAATATATTTTGGCTCAGTGCCCATAGTACAGTGGTTATGACACTAGCCACATATACCAAGGCTAGCACGTTCGAGCCTGGCACAGGCCAGCTAAACAACAATGACAACTGCAACAAAAACATAGGCAGGCAGTGTGGCAGGTGCCTATAGTCCCAGCTACATGGGAGGCTGAGACAAGAGAATCACTTAAGCCCAAGAGCTTGAGGTTACTGTGAGCTGTGACTCCACAGCACTCTACCAAGGCCAACATAGTGAGACTCAATCTCAAAAATAAAAAAAAAAAATTCTTGGGTGGTACCTGTGGCTCAAGGAGTACAGTGCCAGCCTGATATACCAGAGATGGTGGGTTAAACCTGGCCCCAGCCAAAAACAGCAAAAAAAAAAAAAAAAAAAAATTATCAAGTGTCACCAAGGCCTCTAACACACTTCTTTCAGAGGGATATCAAACCACAGGTCATTTAAACTGAAACAGAGCTCATCTAAGACACATTGTCATGAACCTGTCCAAAATCAAGATGAAAGAGAAGATACAGCCAAGAGTAAGCGCCAATTGACCTACATGGGCAAATCCATCAAGATGACTGCAGACTACTCAAATGAAATTTTTCAAGACAGAAGAAAATGGTCAGGGGGATGGCTGACTTGAACCAGCTTTCAACAGAAGCTCTGGTCCAGAGGGAGAAATAATGACAAGAATGAACCCAATAAAGCTGGAGGTCAGAAACTAGGCTGGGAAAGAAGATTGATAACTGCACGTCATCCCTGATACAGCAAGCTATGACTCCAAGGAAGCAAATTTCAAATCCAAAATACATCTCAAAGAGAATGAGAGTCTATCCCTTCCCTGAAGAGAGTGACTCATTGTGTGATTTCTACAAGTGAGCAGTCAACAGAAGACTTCTTGTTTTAACCCACTGGAGAGAGTCACTAAAGTCTGGGACACATTCTCCAGAGAGCTCCCACCAGGAGACGGGGCATTATTCTTCTTAGCAAAGTATCCCAAGAACGGAAGAAAAAGTATCCAATGTACGCAACCCTACTATGAAACTAATTTATAGCTTTCATAGGAAAGCTACAACACAATTTTAGCCCAGGGACATGGGGAGATGGGGGTTGGAGGGAGGGTGGATGGAGGGAGGGTGATTGGTGGAATCACACCTATGGTTCATCATATAAGGGTACATGTGAATCTCTCTAAATGTAGAATATAAGTGTCTTAACACAATAACTAAGAAAAAGACATGAAAGCTATGTTAACTAGTTGGATGAAAGTACTTCAAATTTTATTGAGAAACAGTACACTGTACCCCATGATAGTATTAATATACACTGTTATGATTTAATAAAAAAAATATTTTCCCTGTCATTCAGAACTCCCAGTCAAGCTTCCCTCCTAGAATGACTATTTGGAAGACCACTACCTCCAGAAACTGAAGTGTCCTGGAGTTTCTTGCTAGGGCTGAGCATTGCATGGACTGCAGTGGTACAGCAGCCTCAAGTAGAAGTGGAGAGAGGCACAAGGAGAAGGTTGATGGCCCTGGCTCTGCAAAAATGCTAATCAACTGAGGGTGGAAGGGCAGAGGCAGGGGGAGGCACATGCCATACAATAGCAGTGAGAGTATCACACTCCTACTGGGGTCAAAATTTGGAGAGACACCTCTCCAATTCGGTGGACTGCCAGAGGGAACCAGACCTCGAGCCACAGGGGTACAAGAGGAGCAGTGCAGCTGAGGCAGAGGCACCATCTCTGAGGAAGAAAAACATTTGTTTCAATGTTTACCCTGTCTTGGAACAAACTCAGGTGGAACAGAACCCAGTTTCTATGACACCAGAGGGAGTCAGGCCTCAGCTTCTCCTGCCTGCTGGTGGCACTGTGCAGTGGCCTGGCTTAGTAGGCATTGACTCCCCTTTGACTCTACCAGGCACAAATTCCTGCCTCATTTGCTCATTGGAGGGAACTGGGCCACAGTCTTTCAGGGTTACCAGTGACTGGGTGTAGCGGAGGTCAAGGGATGGAATGAGGTGCCAAACCCTCTGGACTAAGTCTTTTGCTGGACAGGCCGTTCTCCATGGAGCACCAGAGCATGTCACACGTGAGCTTCCTCAGTGGACTCTGCTTTCTGGTTGCTTGAGACCTTTCGACCTTTCCAATTTGATCAGCAATTATGTTGACCAGGACAACTGGTTTTGAACTCTTGACCTCAGCCAGCCACTAAGGGACCGTCCAAGGTTGAGCCCTGATTGTGTTGCAGTAGGAGGCTCTAATTTTCCTCTTCCAGTTGTTGCTTGTGGAGGGCAGTGTGTCTTAGTTGCTTATATTTCTCCCCAGCTGAGATGACAACCCAAAGACATGGATTCAATAGGATTAGAGAGAGATTAGCTGAATACAGGACAGAACCACCTAGCCACATCCCACAAAGCAGGTCCTCAGAGTCTTAGGCCACAGGACTGAAGGAGACCTTTGTAAAGCTGTAGGGCAGTGGTTCTCAACCTGTGAGTTGTGACCCCTTTGGGGGTTGAATGACCCTTTCATGGGAGTGGCCTAAGACCATCCTTCATATCAGATATTTACCTTATAATTCATAACAGTAGCAAAATTACAGTTATGAAGTAGCAATGAAAATAATTTTATGGTTTGGGGTCACCACAATATGAGGAACTGTATTAAAGGGTCATGGAATTAGTAAGGTAGAGAACCACTGCTCTAGAGGTAAAGCCACAGTCACTAGTCCCAGCTCTTTGGTAAATCCTGGTTAACTACAACTCCTGGAACCCTCAATCCAATTTCACCTTACCAGCATCTCTAGCCAAACTGTGAAAAATAATGGGATGAAACAAGTAAAAAAACTCTGGCAACATGAATAATCAGAGTAAATCAACATCCCCAAGGAATGACAAAGGAGACACAACAGAAGATGCCATTCAAAAACAAATGGCTGAAATGTCAGAAATAGAGTTCATAACATGGAAGACAAGTAAGATTTATAGAATGGAAGCAAAGTTGGAATTATAAATTCAAAGAATAGTTCAAAAATTGTCTCAAGAAATTACTGAATTCAACAACAAAATCTCCAAGGATTTAGACACAATGAGGAATGAAATTGCAGACCTCAGAGAACAGTACACTCCTTCAATAACAGAATGGAGCAGGCATAAGAAAGAATCAATGACATTGAAGACAAAGCTTTATGTATTTATTTGAGACAGTATCTCACTATATCACCCTCGGTAGAGTGCTGTGGAGTCTCAGCTCAGAACAACCTCAAACTCCTGGGCTTAAATAATTTTCTTGACTCAGTCTCCCAAGTAGCTGGGACTACAGGTGCCTGCCACAATGCCCAGCTATTTTTTGTTCCATTTCTCTTGTTGTTTAGCTGGCCTGGGCTGGGGTCAAACCTGCTAGTCTCAGTGTATGTGGCTGGTGCCATAACCACTGTGCTATGGGCACTGAGCAGGAAACAAAGCTTTTAAATACTCCCAAATGCTCAAATAAGGAGACAAGTGGAGAGAAAAACTGGATCACTCCCTGAGAATGTTGTGGGACCATTCAAAAAGAGCTAAAATTCACCTTCTACCTGAAGAAGAGGATAGCTCTAAAAGAACTGATACTCTAGTCCAGGTGTCCTCAAATTACAGCCCATAGGCCACATGTGGCCTGCCGAGGACATTTATCCAGCCTGCTGGATGTTTTTGCTGCTGCTGCCTGTCCTGGTTAGCAGCCGACTTGTCCTGGGGCCCACAGTACTGCCCTCCAATGGTCTGAGGAACAGTGAAATGGCCTCTTGTTTAAAAAGTTTGAGGACCCCTGCATCCAAGATATAGCAGAGGAGAATTTTCCAAATATGGCAAAAGATACTGAATTTCAGATAGCAGACAGTTTCAGAACCCCAGCATGACTCAATCCAAATAAAGCATCTCCTAGACACATTGTCATTAACTTTGCCAAAGTTAAGACAAAGGAGAAAATTCTTTAAGTGGCCAGATGTAAGAAAAGCATAAGCTTCAAGAAGAAACTTAGAATGACTACAGATGTCTCAGCTGAAACATTTCAAGCCAGAAGAGTATGGTTGTTGACCTTTAATCTCGTAAAACAAAATAACTTTCAGCTCAGAAACCTATATCCAGCTAAACTGAGTTTCATTTGTGATGGAGAAATCAGATACTTTACCAACTTACACATGTTGAAGAAATTTGCCATAACTAAACCAGCTATCCAGGATATTCTCAGACCCACCTGCCACAATGACTGACACAATTCTCTACCACCAAAGTAAACTCACCCAGAAATCCTGGAACAAAACCTAACATCCAAAGTGGTGAAATTAAAAATATCCACTGAACACCTGAAAAAAATGACAACCAAAACACTACCATGAATATCATTACTCTCAATAAATGTGAATGGCTTAAACTATCTTCTAAATAGCTACAAGTTGGCTAACTGAATAGAAAAACTCAGGGCATATATCTGCTGTATACAAGAAATCAGAAAAAAGCAGGGGGGTTGCAATTTTATTCACAGATACAGTAGACTTTAAACCAAACTAACCAACTAATGTAAGGAAAGGTTATGATGATCACTTCATATTTGTCAAGGGAATCACTCAGCATGAAGAGATTCCAATTATTAACATTTATATGCTCAACCAGAATGCTCCTCGATTTATAAAGCAAAGCCTAACAGAAATGAACAATTTTATATCTTCCTGGACCATAATAGTTGGAGATTTTAACACCCCTTTGGCAGTGTTGGATAGATCCTCCATGAATAAACTAAACAAAGAAATATTGGACTTAAACTTGACTCTACAACAAATAGATGTAACAGAATTCTATGGAACATTTCATCCTAATAAAACTGAATATGCATTCTTCTCATCAGCCAATGGAACATTCTCCCTAATTGATCACATATTTGGTCACAAGTCTAACCTCAGCAAATTTAAAAGACTAGAAGATATTCTGTGTATTTTCTTGGACCATGAGGGAATTAAAGTTGAACTCAAGAAAAACGGGAATCTTCATACTCACACAAAGTCATGGAAACTAAATAATCTTATGTTGAATGATAGCTGGGTCATAGATGAGATTAAGAAAAACATTAACGAATTTTTGGAATAAAAGGAAAATGAAGATATGACTTTTCATAGCCTGTAAGATATGGGAAAAGCAGTCCTAAGAGGGAAACTTATCATGTTACAAGCCCAACTCAAGCTCACGAAAAGAATGGAAGTGAAGAACTTAATAGGACATCTCAAGAAACCGGAAAAGGAAGAATATTCCAACTCAAAACTCAGCAACAGAAAATAAATAACCAAAATTAGAGCATAATTAAATGAAATAAAAAACAAAAGAATCATTACATAGATAAAGGAATCAAAAAGTTGGTTTTTTGATAAGATTAAGAAAATTGATAAACCTTTGGCTAACCTAACCAGAAACAGAAAAGTAAAATCCCTAAGATCATCAATCGGAAATGATAAAGGAGAAATAACAACAGACATGTCAGAAATTCAAAAAATCCTTAATGAATACTATAAAAAATTCTATTCTCAGAAATATGAAAATCTGGAGGAAATAGACTAATACCTAGAAGCATGCCTAGGCTCAGCCAGAAAGATTTAAAAATGTTGATTAGACCTATATCAAGCACTGAAATAACCTCAACTATACAAAATCTCAGAAAACAAAAAAGTCTAGGACCATAGGACTTCACATCATAATTCTACTAAACTTTTGAAGATAAAGTAGTACCTATATTACATAACCTTTTCCAAAATGTAGAAAAAGAAGGAATACTTCACAACACATTCTATGAAGCAAATACCCCCTGATCCCCCAACCAGGAAAAGACCCAACAATGAAAGAAAATTATAGACCAATATCATTAATTAATATAGGTGCAAAAATATTAAATAAGATTCTAGCAAACAGAATTCAGCAACACATCAAACAAATTATACACCATGATAAAGATCTGGGGGAAAAAAATACTTTATTTTATATGGACTCTGAAAAAACATGAATAGCTAATACATTACTCAGAATAAAAACAAATCAGGAGGAACCATGTTACCAGACTTCAGGCTATGGTATGAATCTATAGTGACCAAACAGCATGGTACTGGCACAAAAATACAGAGGTAGATTTATGGAAAGGAATAGAGAACCAACGGATGAACCCAGCCAGTTATTGTCATTTGATCTTTGATAAGCCTATCAAAAACATAAATTGGGGGAAATGTTCCCTATTTAACAAATGGTGCTGGGCGAATAGGCTGACAACTTGTAGAAGACTGAAATTGGACCCACACCTTTCACCATTAAAAAAAAAAAAAATGATTCTCTCTGAATACAAAATTTAAACTTAAGACATGAAATCATGAAGATACTTGGAGAGAGTACATGGGAAACACTTGAAGAAATAAGCCTGGGAGAATATATTATGAGGAGCACCCCCTCGGCAATTGAAGCAAAACCAAAAATATATTACTGGGATCTGATCAAACTAAAAAGCTTCTACACAGCCAAGAACACAGTAAGTAAAGCAAGCAGACACCCTTTAGAATGAGAGAAGCTATTTGCCGGTTATGTTTCTAACAAAGGTTTGACAACTAGAATTCTCAGAGTACTAAAATGAATCAATAAGAAAGGAACAAGTGATTCAATTTCATCGTGGGCAAGAGACTTGAACACAAGCTTCTCTGAAGACAACAGAAGCATGGCCTACAGACACATGAAAAAGTGCTCATCATCTTTAATCATCAGAGAAATGTGAATCAAAACCACTTTGAGATATCATCTAACTGCAGTAAGAGTAGCCCATACAACAAAATCTGAAAAATACAGATGTTGGCATGGATGTGGACCGAAAGGAACACTTCTACACTGCTGTGGGGAATGCAAGCTAAAGCGTCCTTTTTAGAAAGAAGTTTAGAGAATACTCACGGAACTAAAAGTAGACCTGCTATTTGATCCTGCAATTCCTCTACTAGATATGTAACTAGATGATCAGAAATAATTTGGCAAAAAAGACATTTGCACCAGAATGCTTATCACAGCCCAATTCATAATTGTCAAGATATAGAAATAGCCCAAGTGCCCATAGAACCATGAATGAATTAACAAATTGCATTGTATGTATACCATGGTATACTATGTAGCCATAAAAGAGAGGGAGAGTTAATTGTGGTATATGTACACCATGGAATATTATGCAGCCTTAAAAAGATGGGGACTTTACTTCTTTTATGTTTACATGGATGGAACTGGAACATACTCTTCTTAGTAAAGTATCTCAAGAATGGAAGAGAAAGTATCCAATATTCTGAGCTCTACTCTGTATTTCATATTGCATATAAAACCAGCACAGTGTACCCCATATATGCATTAATGTATACAGTTATGATTTAATAAAAAAAAAAGAGGGAGACTTCACATCTTTTACGTTTACCTGGATGGAGCTGGAACATATTCTTCTTAGTAAAGTATCTGAAGAATAGAAGAAAGTATCCAATTAACTCAATAATACTATGAAATTAATGAGCAATCACCTACACTTTCATATTAGTGGTAAAACTTAGCTGTAGTCCAGAAGAAGGAGGGAACAGGATGGAGAGGGGAGGGGAGAAGGTAGGCTGAAAAGAGAGTATTTGGTGGGACCTCAACTAATGTGTATAATGCAATGGCACATTTCAAAACTATTAAGAATAGAGTATGTATGTGTTATCACAAAAATTAAGTAAGCAAAGACATGGTTGTATTAATCATTTTGATGTAAGCATTCCATATTGTATATCAAATCAGTACATTGTACCACATAAATGTACTAATGTACACAGTTATGATTTAATAAAGAAAAAATAAATGAAGACTATATAAAGGCATTGTCATAGATACAGAATCAAATGGAATCCATCAGTATAAGAATTGCTTTAGAATAAATACTAAAAGGAATCTTGGGGTTGGAAAATAAAACAGAGTTCTAAGTAACAACATGAAAATAATAAACCTCTGCTATTTTTTCTGATTCCATATAAAATGAAGTACTATTTTTTGCAGTTCTTTAAAGTATGACAATGGTGCTTTAATAGGGATTGCATTAAATCCGTAGATTGCTTTGGGTAGTATGGAAATTTTAACAATGTTGATTCTTCCCAGCCATGAGCATGGTATGTTTTTCCATTTGTTGGCATCTTCAGCTACTTCTTTTCTCAGAGTTTCATAGTTCTCTTTATAGAGTTCTTTCACGTACTTTATTAGATAAATTTCCAGGTATTTCATCTTCTTTGACACTATTGTAAAAGGAATATAGTCCTTGACTATATTTTCAGCCTGACTATTATTGGTATATATAAAAGCTACTGATTCATGAGTATTGATTTTGTATCCTGAGACACTGCTTTATTCCCTGATCACTTCTAAGACTTTTGAATTTGAGTCCCTGGGATTTTCCAAGTGTAGGATCATATCATCAGCAAAGAGTGATAGTTTGATCTCCTCTGGCCCTTAATTGCTTTCTCTTGCTTGATTGCTATGGCTGAGACTTTCATTACTATTTTGAATAGAAGTGCAGACAGTGAGAATTGCCTCGTTCCTTATCTGAGTGGAAATGTTTTCAATTTAACACCATTCAATATGGTATTGGCTGCAGTTTTCTGTAGATGGCCTCTATAAGTTTAAGAAAAGTCCCTTCTATGCCTATTTTCTTAAGTGTTCTGTTCATGAAAGAATTATGGACATTACATGACCTAGATTTAAATCTTTATCCCTGTGGAAAGATATATGAAGAATCCTCAAAGATATCAAATTATATCTTCCATTTGACCCCACAATCCCACTACTAGTAATCCACCCATAATAAAAAAAAAAAAAATTATTTTAACTTAAGGACATTTGCACTAGATTGTTTACTGTAGCTAAACTTATAATGGCCAGTATTTGGAAATAACCTAAATGCCCATCAACTCAGGAATGGATTAACAAATTGTGGTACATCCACACGATGGAATACTAGTCAAGTATAAAAAGATGGTGACTTCACATGTTCTGTAATATCCTGAATGGAGTTGAAACACATTCTTCCTAGTAAAGTATAATAAGAATGGAAAAGCAATTATCCAGTGTATTCAATACTAATATGAAGCCAGTAGACAATCCAATGCATGCCCAAATAGAAGAGAAACTCATTTCAATTCAAGTAGGGGGGAAGGGGTAATGAGGGAGGGGGAAGGGGTGGGAATTCTCTCACTGAAAGGGCACAGGGTGGGGGTGACAAAACTTATGTGTGGGGGACATAACCACAAGCTGAACTCTACTTAACAAAATTGAATATTTTGACATGGTTACTTGTACCCTTTCATTATTCTGAAATAAATTTACTCAAAATTAAAAAAAAATGTGTCATCCCTATCATAAAAGTTGTGTGTGTGTGTGTGTGTGTGTGTGTGTAGGGATTTACAAGTGTGTAGTCTAGGTATGAGATTGAAGTTAAGGTAACATCAGCTTAAAATAGAACATTATAATTACAATACATGTAACATAAATAAAAATGCTCTAGGAGATTCACAAAAGATAAAGAGAATGGAATAAAGTCTACCAGTATAGATATTAATAAATCACAAAAGAGGGTATTATGAGAAGAATCAAGAAAGGAAGAATTTAAAAAATAGTTAGACAACAAGTAACATACTAGTAGTAATAAGTTCGTATCCATCAATAATTACTTTAAATGTAAATACATTAAATTCACAAAGAAAAAGTAATAGTGTAGTTCAATAGATTAAAAAATATACCACATATCAATAATTAATTGAAATTTAAATACAATAACTTCCCTCATAAAAATAGAGTAATACAGTAGCTGAACAGATTTAAAAACTGTATACCACCTAGAAGAGACTAATTATAACTTTAAGGATACATATATACTCTAAGTGGAGGGATGCAAAAAGATATTCCATGTAAATGAAAACAAAAATAAAAAAAAGTGTTTGATGAAAGCATTTCAGATTGTGTGTAAAACTAGCACATTGTACCCTATAATTACATTAATGTACACAGCTATTAATTAATAAAAAATAAAAAAATAAAAATAAAAAAGATCAGGGGTAGCTGTACTTACAATAATCAAATAGACTTTAATTCAAAAATTGTAAAATGAGACAAAGAAGATAATTAAATAATGGTAAAAGGTTCAACTCATCAAGAAAATGTAAGTGCTATAATTATATATGCATGTTTCACCAAAAAGCAATGGAATATACATTCTTCTCAAGTGCACATGGAATATTCTTCAGAATGGATCATATGTTATGCTGCACACAAGACTTAAAAAACTTAAGAAGATTTAAATTATATTAAATATTCTTTTTTATTATTTTATTTTATTTTTATTAAATGGTAACTATCTACAATTATATAAAACTAGAAATAACAATATAAATTTTGTGAAATTAAAAATATAAGGAAATTAAACAGCATGCTTTAGAATAACCAGAGTGTCAATGAAGAAATAAAAACAAAAATTACAAAAAGACTTGCTATAAATAAAAGTGATATACAACATACCAAAACTTATAGGATGCATCAAAACAAGTTCTAAGATGTAAGTTTACAGCAATTAATACATCAAGAAGAAGAAATATCTCAAATAAAAACATAATCTTACACCTTAAGGAAATAGAACAAACTATGTGTAACATTAGTAGAAAGAAGAAAACAATGAAAATCGGAGCAGAAATAAATAAAATTAAATCTGTAAAAACAATAGAAAAGATCAATGAAACCAATTTGAAAGATCTAAAAAAACTCAGAACCTTAGGTAGTCTGACTATACAAGAAAGAGAGAAAAAAAAATAAAACTAGAAATGGAAATGACATTATTATAATGGTAGCAGTGAAATAGGTGCAATTACAAGATTTTTACTATGGAAAAGTACATTCCAATAAATATGATTGCCTAGAAGTAATAGGTAAATTCCTAGAAACATGCAACATACAAAGACTGAATCACAAAGAAATAGAAAATATGGACAATAACAACCAAGGAGATTGAACCTGTAAAAAAACATTCACTCTTCAAAGAAAAGCTAAAGGACTGATTGTTTCTCTGAATTTTAGTAAACATTTAAATAAGAAACAATACTAATTCATCTCAATATTGCAATAAAATTGAAGAGGAGCAAGTATTTTTAAACTCGTTTTATGAGGCCTGAATTATCTGAAAAGAAATCCTGATAATAGCACTATAAGAAAAGAGAATTACAGGCTATCCTATATAGTGTGTGGCATAACATATTATCCATCCTGATATATCCTATATTATCATATCCCTGATGAATATCAATGCAAAAATATTCAGTAAAATGCCAGAAAACCAAATTCAAAAGCACATAAAAGGATAATTCAATATGATCAAGTGAGATCAATGCCAATAATTCAAGGATGGTTTACCCTAATATGCAATCCTATACATGTGATATCCCACATTGACACAATGAAGGGTAAAAATCATATGATTAGGGAGAATCCAAGGTGGAAGACTAGAGAAATCTCTTTTTTTTTTTTTTTTTTTTTTTTTTTGCAGATTTTGGCCAGGGCCAGGTTTGAACCTGCCACCCCTGGCATATGGGGTGGATGCCCTACTCCTTGAGCCACAGGTGCCACCCAAGACTAGAGAAATCTCATCAGCTTCTCTCAGTAGAGTTCAAGGTGAGGGTTCTCATGCTGCCTCAATGTGGATCATCCTACCCAGAAACAATCTTGAAATGGCACAGTGAAACAATATGGTACACCAACAATCAATTAATGACTTAATGAATGAATAAATAAATAAGTAGGGTGTGAGACCTGTAAGAGATAAGCACCCCTTGCTCAGACATGGCAGTTCACTTCAATGTGCTCCCCCATGAGATTGATTCTGAGAAAGATTTCTTTGAAGATCAAGCTTCTGTACCTGCCTATAGATATGCAGAAATATGCAGAAAGCCTCTCTTTAGAAATTCTGGAGAATCAGCTGGAGTTGCAGCTGGGGGCATGAATGCCTCTGTTTGAGTGTTGGGTTCTGTTCTCTGTCTTCCCCCTTCATTAACATTATAATCTCTAGTTTCAGTTTGGGCTAAAAGGAACAGACAGCCAGTCTCTCTTATGTTTTTTACTCTAAACAAAATCAATTGTATATGTTTTCCTCAGCCTTCACACTGATTTGTAATCTTAAATGGTAGCTTCCTAATGTTACTTCACTTCTTTGTATATGTGTTAAATTCTTACTGAATGTTTGAAAGTATATAAGATAATCAGTAAAGTTTGGCGGGCTGCCGACCAGAGTGAGTCTCGGCCTCCCTTCAAGTCAATCATCCCATCTGCAGTTCCTTTTCCCTGCGTGTCCAATCAGAGGCTCCAAAGAACACTTTCAGAGACCTGCACAGAAAACAGGTACAAGGGCGCACTATGACCCAGGGACAGAGCTTGCATGTGGAATCCCTGGAGGATTAAATACACAGAACAATATTTTCCACTCCTCCTATGGCACTGTGTAGGGGTGAACTGGGGATCCACCCAAACTCTTGGAGGGCCTGTCCCTCCTGGTGTAGAATGTGATATTAAATGAATAGTAACTGAGGTCTCACAAACAAGACTCTTGGGTGCACAGAAGTTGTTCTTTGTTGGAGAGCTGGAGAGAGTTCATTTGTTTTTTGGGGGATGGAACTGGAGATGTCACCCCAGGTGCTCATGAGAGTGGTGCCAGGTGGGTTTGGATGAAGAGCTTGTTCACGGGGAGGTTCAGCTGCTAAGCACCTTGCCACCCTGGGAAAGCCACAGAGGAGAAGATGAGAATGCTGAAAATTTCAGCCCAGCTGACACCAACAGGAGCCCAGTTTGGAGCAACCTGCCAGGGTCCAATCACAGCCTGGTTTTGACTTCACTTGCTAAGCTAGGACAAGCACCCCTGGACTGACTCCAACAGAGATGCAGACTGAGTTGGGCAGATCTCCCCTATCACAAAGATCCCCTTGGGCCCAAGGGGAACTGGTTGTTTGGTAGAGAAATGTCTCCTAGAAGTTCTGGCATAACCTTCAGAACTTTAGCTTCCCTTACACTATTGGGATTCAACTCTTACACAACTATCACACACAAATTAAAATTTAAAAAATCAGAAAAAAAAGACCAAGTCACTATGGAAACTACCTGGTAATTCCTGCCCCCACCACATCCAAAAGCAGATGTATTTTTTTTTTTTTGAATGTTTGTTTGGTTTTGTTTTGAAACTCAAGCGGGCCACCTAGTGTCTTTATTTTCTTTTCTATGTCTTTTCCTTACACACACACACACACACACACACCCCTGTGCATACATTTATTTTAATATTTCTTTTATTTTCTTGCTTTCTTTTTCTGTATTCATTTTTATCTTATAGCTCTCTTAGATAACCAATATATATTCTTTTTGTTTTTTAGTTTGCTTTTTAAAGACTGGAAAATAATTTAATAGAGCATTTTAAGCACATGGTTGACACACTCATAAACCAGTCCCCCCCCCACCCCTGCAGTGAGGACAGAAGCCATCTGTCCACACCACATGAAGATGACTTCACAGAAAGGACTATTCACGTGTGATGAAGCACAAGTACTCTCTTTGGAGAAAAATGAGGTTCAACTCCATCAAAAACAATCAATTAATGACTTAATGAATAAATGAATAAATAAGTAGGGTGTGAGGGCTGCACAGAAAACAGGTACAAGGGAGCACTGTGACTCAGGGACAGAGCTTGCATGTGGAATCTCTGAAGGATTAAATAATATTTCAGCAGTTGTTCCTTGCTGAAAAATGTGGTTAAGCCTGTTGATGCAGGAATTTTTATCACTGCATAATATATTAGCTATTTTAGTAGGCAGTGGTCCTGCATTTAATGGAGTATTGATTGCTTCATATCTGTCTGTTTTTATAGACAGAGTCTCACTCTGGGGCTTGGGCTGGAGTGTCATGGTATTGGCCTGGCTCACAGCATCGTCAAAACCTTGAGTTCAGGTGACCCTCCTGCTTCAGTCTCCTGAGTGGCTGCAATTGAATGTCTCAACTATGGCACATGGTTTTTTTTTTTAAATATTTGTTGGAGGTGGGTCTTGCTTTTGCTTGTGCTTGTCTTGAGCACCTGACTTCAGGCAATCTTTCCACCCTGACCCTTGAGAACACTGGGATCGCTGGTATGGCCCACTGCATCCAGACTATTACCATTATTATTACTGTACATTGTCCTTTCCTCTTTTTTTTTTCTTTCTCTTCTTCTCTCTCTTTTCTTTTCTCTTCCTTTTGTCACTGTACCAAAAGGCAATTTCAACATCAAAACACAAAGATGAAGCAGACTAAGAAGAAAGAGGAAGTAAGACAAGGAATAAGGGAAAATAAATGAAGAAAAATGACATACACATGAGGAGAAACCAATAAAATTCGTGGGAACATGAAACATCAGAGAAGACCACTCCAAAGGATCACAAAGTAGTTATTACAGATGATCTCATCTATAAAGAAATCATGAAAGTGACAGAAAGGAAATTTAGAGCATAGATTGCCAAAATGATGAAAGGAATTGAATTAAAAGAAGATAATCACCAAAAAGAAATTTTTAAAGTACCCCAAAAGGAATTAAAGATGTTATGAAATTAGAACGATTATAATGGAGCTTAAAGAATTGGAAAAGTCACTTGGGGAATTTCAAATGCAGTAGAAATTTTTAGTAACAAGTTGAGTGATGGATAATAAAGAATATTAGAGCTTGACAACAATGCTCTTGAGCTAACTCAACCATTTAAAAAGTAATAAAAGAGGGAGGGGCAAGATGGCTGACAGATGCCAACTTCCAACAGAAGCTCCCATTCAGAGAGAAGGATGTCCAGAAAATACCCAACAAAGTTGAAGATTGGGAGTCCAGCTGAGAGAGAATAGTGATATCTGTAGGACACTTCTGCTGAGGCAAGTTGAAACTCCAAGAAAGCAATTTACAGGTACATAATACATCCCAAAGGAAAAGTGTCCGTCCCCTTCCAAAAGAAAGTTGTGGTTTTCTCTTTGTCTGCTCCCATAAGTTTTCTACATGTGAGTGGTAAACTGAGGACCTATTATCTCACTCCATGTGTTAGAAGCACAGGAAGGGGGATCTACTCCCCTAAAGGGACCCTGCTGAAATTCTAAACACTCTCTCACCTGGCAGAAAATAATGAACAAACATTTTCACTGCCATTTTGAATTTCTAGTCCACACTTCCCCCCTTGCCTACAGAGACAGTGAGGAGGAGCACAAGAGCAGTGTCCCCCACCCCTCCAAAACCAAGCACCCAGTCCCAGTACTGCAGCAGAAGACCTGCTAGACCAGTGTGCATTCTGTTGGTGGCAGTGGAGGAGTTCCCCATTCTAGGCACCCGCACAGGAGGCCCCAGAACTGCTTGTTAGTGATGTGTATGCCCGTCAAGGGGCAGCCAAAGAGTTCCCCACTCCGGGCAGGCCCATAATGGCTTGCTAGAGCTGGGCACATCCCACAGGCAATGGAGGAGGAGTCCTTCACTCCGGGAGGGCCCAGATCTGCTTGCTAGTGCGAGCACATTCTGCAGGTGGTGGCAGAGAAGTCCTCCACTCCAGGCAGGCCCAGAACTACTTGCTAGAGCCACACGCGCCCAGCGGGGGATGGTGAAGGAGTTCCCCACTCCTGGCAGGTGCAGAACTGCTTTCTAGAGCCATGCACACCCCATGGGCCACAGTGGAGGAGTCCCCAGCCCTGGGCAGGCCCAAAACTGCTTGCTAGAGCTACACACATCCCGCAGGCAGTGGTGGAGAAGTTCCCCACTCCAGACACCCAGTACCAGGCTGGCCCAGAAATACTTGCTAGAGTCACACATGTCCCACTGGTGGCAGCAACACAGGAGTCCCTGCTCTTGGCGGGCCCAGAACTGCTTATTATTGCTTAACGTAAGACCAACGGGCAGCAGCAGAGCAGTTCTCCACTCCAGGAATCTGTCCCAGCAGACCCAGAACTGCCAGAGCTGTACACTTCCAGTATCCCAGGCCAGCTGCCCAAGAACTATGAGAGGATGGTCAGCTGAGAGAGAACCATACTATAATGGCGGTACCCCGAGGGAAAGAGCATCAGCCACAGCAGTGGGAACAACAAAGTCAACACCCCTGAGGCCCTTCCTGACAGACACACTCTGCCCCTCTGGGCAACCAGAGGAAGCTGGCACCTTCTCCAGCGGAGGCCACTGACTGAACGGTTCTGGTACAATCTCCACATGATGTAATTCAGCATGGGGCACAAACAGCAGAAAAATTCTGGTAATTCAAATAACCAGAGTAGATCAACTCCCCCAAGGAAAAATGGGGCAGATGCAATTGAAGATCCCATCCATAGAAATATGGCTGAGATGTCAGAAATCGAGTTCAAAATTTGGATAGCAAATGGATATTTGGATAACAGAATGATAGAAAAGAGGGAATTAGAATTTCAAGAAATTAGACAAAAGATATCTCAAGAAATAATTCAAAAGATGTCTCAAAAGTTGAAGGATTTCAAAGATAAAATAACCAAAGATTTTGAAAACTGAGGCAAGAGGTTGCATCCCTCAAAGATCTGAATAATATGGTAGAATCCCTTGGTAACAGAATGGAGCAGGCAGAAGAAAGGTTCTCTGACATTGAAGACAAAGTTTCTGAACGTGCCCAAGAGCACAAGGATGAAGAAAAATGGAGAGCAAAAACGGATCACTCCCTCAGAGAGCTATGGGATAATTTGAAGAAATCTAATACTCATCTTATAGGAATCCCTAAGGGGACAAAGTTGCTTCACAAAGCACAGATGTTCTACCTCATAAAATTATGACAGATAACTTTCCAGACATGCAAAGGGAGTCTGAATTCAGATAGCAGACAGTTTCAGAGCCCCAGCAGGACTCAACCCAAACAAGACATCCCCCAGGCACATTATAATTAACTTCACTAAAGTTAATATGAAAGAGAAATTTCTGAAAGCAGCTAGAAGTAAGAAAACCATAAACCTACTGGGGGAAGTATATTAGAATGACTGAAGATCTCTCTGCTAAAACTTTTCAGGCTAGAAGAGGGTGGTCATCAACTTTTAACTTCCTAAAACAAAATAACTTTCAACCCAGGATCCTGTATCCAGCTAAACTGAGTTTCATTTATGACGGAGAAATTAAATACTTTAATGACATTCACATGTTGAAGAAATTTGCTATAACTAAACCAGCCCTCCAGGATATTCTCAGACCTATCCTCCATAAAGACGAGTGCAATCCTCCACTGCATAAGTAAACTCACAACGAAAATTTTGATCAAATTTCAACTTCCACAGTGGCAAAAGGACTAAAGATATTCATTGGACTTTCAAAAAACTCGATATGCCAAATTATACCAGGTTTATAAATATTCTCAATCAATGTGAATGGCTTAAATTTCCCTCTATAGAGGCACAGGCCGGCTGACCAGATACAAAAACTCAAGCCAGATATCTGCTGCATACAAGAATCCCATCTTACACTAAAGTTCAAATAGACTCAGGGTGAAGGGGTGGTCATCTATATACCAGAAAAATGGAAAGCAGAAAAAAAGCAGGTGTTGCAATTTTATTCAGAGATGCAGTAGGCTTTAAACCAACAAAAGTAATCAAGGATAAAAATGGACACTTTATATTTGTTAAGGGTTATACTCAATACGATGAGATTTCAATCATCGGTATTTATGCACCCAACCAGGATGCATCTCAATTTATAAGAGATACTCTAATAGACATGAGCAACTTGATTTCTCCCAGTTCCTTCACAGTTGGGGATTTTAATATTCCATTAGCAGTTGGATAAATCCTCCAACTAGTTGGATAGATCCTCCAACAAGAAGCGTAGCAAAGAAATTTTAGATTTAAACTTAACTGTTCAAAATTTGGATTTAACAGACATCTACAGAATATTTCATCCTAACAAAACTGAATACACATTTTACTAATTGGCCCATGAAATGTACTCCAAAATCAACCACATTTTAGGTCACAAGTCTAACTTCAGCAAATTTAAAAGAATAGAAATTATTCCTTGCATCTTCTCAGAACATCATGGAATAAAAGTTGAACTCAGTAATAACAAGAATTTTGAGACTCATACAAAGCTGTGGAAGGTAAATAACCTTGTGCTGAATGATAAGTGGGTCAGAGACGAGATCAAAAAGGAAATTACCACATTTTTGGAACAAAGCAATAATGAAGATACGAGTTACCAGAACCTCTGGAATACTGCAAAGGCAGTCCTAAGAGGGACATTTATACTCCTGCAAGCCTTCCTCAAGAAAACGGAAAGAGACAAAGTTAACAACTTAATGGGACATTTCAAGCAACTGGAAAAAGAAGAAAATTCTAATCCCAAATCCAGCAGAAGAAAAGAAATAAACAAAATTAGAGCAGAATTAAATGAAACTTAAAACAAAAGGATTGTACAACAGATCAATAAATCAAAAAGTTGTTTTTTTGAAAAGGTCAATAAGACAGATAAACGTTTGGCCAACCTAACCAAGAAAAAAACAGTAAAATCACTAATTTCATCAATTAGAAATGGTAAAAATGAAATAACAACAGACCCCTCAGAAATTCAAACCATCCTTAATGAATATTACAAGAAACTTTATTCTCAGAAATATAAAAATCTGAAGGAAATCAACCAATACTTGGAAGCATGTCACCTTCCAAGGCTTAGCCAGAAGGAAGTGGAAATTTTGAACAGGCCTATCAAGTTCTGAAATAGCATCAACTATACAAAATCTCCCTAAAAAGAAAATCCTGGGACCAGATGGCTTCACATCAGAATTCTACCAAACCTTTAAAGAGGAACTAGTACCTATACTACTTAACCTTTTCCAAAATATGGAAAAAGACAGAATACTACCCAACACATTCTATGAAGCAAACATCACCTTGATCCCCAAACAAGGAAAAGACTCAATAAAGAAAGAAAATTATAGGCCAATATCACTAATGAATATTGATGCAAAAATATTCAACAAGATCCTAACAAACAGAATCCAGCAACACATCAAATTATACACCGCGACAAAGTAGGTTTTATCCCAGGATCTCAAGGCTCGTTCAACATACATAAATCTATAAATGTAATTCATCACATAAACAAATTAAAAAATAAAGACCATATTATTCTCTCAATTGATACTGAAAAAGCTTTTGATAATATCTAGCATTCTTTGATGATCAGAACACTTAAGAAAATTGGCATAGAAGTGACATTTCTCAAATTAATAGAAGCTATCTACAGCAAACCCATAGCCAATATTGTACTGAATGGACTTAAATTGAAATCATTTCCACTCAGATCAGGAACGAGGCAAGGTTCCTCATTGTCTCCATTGCTCTTGAACACTGTAAGGGAAGTTTTAGTCCTCGCAATCAGGGAAGAAAAGGCAATCAAGGGTATCCATATAGGATCAGAACAGATTAAACTTTCACTCTTCACAGATGACATGATTGTATACCTGGAAAATACCAGGAATTCTACTAAAATCTCTTAGACGTGATCAAGGAATACAGCAGCATCTCAGGTTACAAAATCAACACTCATAAATCAGTAGCTATTATATATACCAACAAACATAAACCTGAAAAAATAGTCAAGAATTCTATTCTGTTTACAGTAGTGCCAAAGAAGGTGAAATATCTGGGAGTTTACCTAACAAAGGATGTGAAAGACCTTTATAAAAAGAACTATGAAACTCTAAAAAAAGAAATAGCTGAAAATGTTAACAAATGGAAAAACATACCATACTAATGGCTGGGAAGAATTAACATTGTTAAAATGTCCATTCTACCCAAAACAATATATAATATATAATGCAATCCCTATTCAAGTTACATTGTCATACTTTAAAGGTCTTGAAAAAACAATACTTTGTTTTATATGGAATTATAAAAAAAGTAAATAGCCAAGAAATTACTCAGAAATAAAAACAAAGGAGGAAGAATGACACTACCAGACATGAGACTAAACTATAAATCCATAGTGATCAAAACAGCATGGTGTTGGCACAAAAACAGAGAGGTAGATGTATGAAACAGAATAGAGAACCAAGAGATGAACCCAGCTACTTACTTTTATCTGATCTTTGACAATCCAATTAAAAACTTTGAATGGGGAAAAGATTCCCTATTTAACAAATGGTGCTGGGGGAACTGGCTGGCCACCTGCAGAAGACTGAAACTGGATCCACACCTTTCACCATTAACTAAGATTGACTCTCACTGGATTAAAGATTTAAGCTTAAGACATGAAAATATAAAAATACTAGAAGAAATTGTAGGGAAAAAATTGAAGAAATTGGCCTGGGTGAAAATTTTATGAAGAGGACCCCCCAGGCAATTGAAGTAATATCAAAAATACACTACTGGGATCTCATCAAATTAAAAAGCTTCTGCAAAGATAAAAGCACAGTAAGTAAAGCAAGTAGACAGCCCTCAGAATGGGAGAAGATATTTACTGGTTATGTCCCTGTCAAAGGTTTAATAACCAGAATCCACAGAGAACTCAAATGTATTAGCAAAAAGAGAAGTGATCCTCTCTTACAGTGGGCAAGGGATTTGAAGAGAAACTTCTCTGAAGACAGGCACATGGCCTACAAACATATGAAAAAAAGCTCACCATCCTTAATCATCAGAGAAATGCAAATCAAATCTACTTTGAGATATCATCTAACACCAATAAGATTAGCCCATATCACAAAATACCCAAATCACAGATGCTCGCGTGGTTGTGGAGAAAAGGGAACACTTCTACACTCCTGGTAGGATGGCAAACTAATATGTTCCTTTTGGAAAGACATCTAGAGAACATTTAAAGAAGTAAAAATATACCTGCCATTTGATCCTATAATTCCTCTATTAGGTATATATCCAGAAGACCAAAAATCACACTACAACAAAAACATTTGTACCAGAATGTTCATTGCAGCCCAATTCACAATTGCTAGGTCATGGAAGAGGCCCAAGAGCACATCAATCCACGAATGGATCAATAAATTGTGGCATAGGGGGGGAGGTACAAGATGGCTGACAGGTACCAGCTTTGGACAGAAGATCCTGTCCAGAGGGAAGGGTAAATTCCAGAAAACACACAACAAAGTAGAAGACTGGGAGCCCAGTTAAGAGTAAAAGTGATACTGGCAGGACACCATTGCTGAGGCTAGCGGCAACTCCTAGAAAGCAATTTACAGGTACGTAATACAACCCAAAGCAAAAGTGTCTGTCCCCTCCCCCAAGAAAGTTGTGCTTTTCCTTTGTTTCCTCTTCAACTACTCCAGTGAGTCTCCTACAGGTGATCAATAAACTGAGGGCCTATGATCTCACTCCACAAGTGAGAGCTATTGACAGTGGGATCTACTCCCCTGGAGGGACTCTGCTGAGATCCCCAACACCTTCTCCCAGGCAGAAAAGTGGAACTGGCATTCCCACTGCCATTTTGAATTTCCAGTCCACCATCACCCCCTTGCCTGCAGATATAGTGAGAGGATACTCTAGTGGAAAGTTCCCCCACCCCTGCAGGACCAAGCCCCTGTCCCAGGCCTGCAACAGGAGAACTGTTTGATAAAATATTTGGTAGTTTACCTAACAAAGGATGTGAAAGATCTCTATAAAGTGTACTATGAAACTCTAAGAAAGGAAAAGCTGAAAATGTTAACAAATGGAAAAACATACCACACTCATGGCTGGGAAAAATTAACATTGTTAAAATGTCTATACTAGCTAAAGCAATATATAATTTTAATACAATCCCTATTAAAGTTCTATTGTCATACTTTAAAGATCTCAAAAAAGAATACTTCGTTTTATACACAATCAGAAAAAAATTCAAATAGCCAAGACATTACTCAGAAACCAAAACAAAGCAGGAGGAATCACGCTACCAGACATCAGACTATACTATAAATCCATTGTGATCAAAACAGCATGGTACTGGCACAAAAACAAAGAGGTAGATATATGGAACAGAATAGAGAACCAAGAGATGAACCCAGCTACTTACTGCTATATGATCTTTGACAAGCCAATTAAAAACATTGAGTGGGGAAAATTTTTCTATTTAACAAATGGTGTTGGATGAACTGGCTAGAGATCTGCAGAAAACTGAAACTGGGCCCACACCTGTCACCACTAACTAAGATAGACTCTCACTGGATTAAAGGTTTAAATTTAAGACATGAAACTATAAAAACACGAGAAGAAATTGTAGGGAAAAGTCTTGAAAAAATTGGCCTGGGAAAATATTTCACGAGAAGGACCCCTTGGGCAATTGAAGCAACATCAAAAATACACTACTGTGACGTCCTCAAATTAAAAAGCTTCTGCACAGCCAAGGACATAGTAAGAAAAGCAAGTAGACAGCCCTCAGAATGGGAAAAGATATTTGCTGGTGTTGTCTCTGACAAAGGTTTAATAACCAGAATCTACAGACAACTCAAACGTATTAGCAAGAAGAGAACAAGTGATCCCATCTCAGGGTGCACAAGGGACTTGGAGAGAAATTTCTCTGAAGAAGACAGATGCATGGCCTACAGATATATGAAAAGTGCTCACCATCCTTAATCACCAGAGAAATGCAAATCAAAACTACTTTGAGATATCATCTAATACCAGTAAGATTAGCCCATATCACAAAATCCCCAAATCATAGATGCTGGTGTGGTTATAGAGAAAAGGGAACACTTCTACACTGCTGGTGGGATTGCAAACTAATACATCGCTTTTGAAAAGTCATCTGGAGAACACTTAGAGAACTAGAAATAGATCTGCCATTTGATCCTATAATTCCTCTGCTAGGTATATATCAAGAAGAACAAAAATCATGCTACAATACAGATATTTGTATCAGAATGTTCATTGCAGCCCAATTCATAATTGCTAGGTCATGGAAGAAGCCCAAGTTCCCATCAACCCATGAATGGATCAATAAATTGTGGTATATGTACACCATAGAATACTATGCAGTCATAAAGAAAGATGGGGACTTTACCTCCTTCATGTTTACATGGATGGAGCTGAAAAAATATTCTTCTTAGCAAAGTATCTCAAGAATGGAAGACAAAGTATCCAATGTACTCAACCTTATAATGAAACTAATGTTTAGTTATCATAGGAAAGCTATAACCCAATTTTAGCCCAACAATATGGGGAAAGGGGAGAGGGAGGGGAGGGGATGGGAGAGGGAGGATGGGTGGAGGGAGGGTGATTGCTAGGATCATGCCTAAGATTTATCCTATAAGGGTACATGTGAATCTTTCTAAATGTGAATTAGAAATGTCTTAACACAACAACTATGAGAATGACATGAAGGATATGTTAACCAATTGGATGAAATTATTTCAAATTGTATATAGAAACACACTGTACCCCATGATAGTATTAATGTGCACAAATATGATTTAATAAGAAAAGGAAAATAAATAAATTGTGGTATATGTGCACCATGGAATACTATGCAGCCATTACAAAAGATGGAGACTTTACCTCCTTCATGTTTACATGGATGAAGCTGGAAAATAGTTTTCTTAGCAAAGTATCCCAAGAATGGAAGAAAAAGTATCCAATGTACTCAGCCCTACTATGAAACTAATTTATAGCTTTCATAGGAAAGCTATAACACAATTTTAGCCCAGGAATATGGGGAGAGGGAGAGGAGGGGAGGGGGAGGGTTGGTGTAGGGAGGGTGATTGGTGGGATCATGTCTATGGTTCATCCTATAAGCGTTCATGTGAATGTCTCTGAATGTAGAATATAAATGTCTTAACACAATAACTAAGAAAAAGACATGAAGGCTATGATAACCAGTTGATGATAGTATTTCAAATTGTATGTAGAAACAGTACACTGTACCCCATGATAGTATTAATGTGCACTGCTATGATTTAATTTAAAAAATGGGGGAAAAAGTAATAAAAGAGGAGAGTAAAAACAGAGCAATCTCTTCGAGAATTATGAGACTACAGAAAGGGTACAAACATAAATAATAGGCATCCCTGAAGAAGAGAGACCTAAAGGCATGGAAGCCCTACTGTACGGTACTATAACTGAAACTTCCCCAAGCATCACCAAAGAGTCAGACATACTCTGTTTTCGACAGATATCAAAGCCTGGTTCATCTCATTTCAAACAGAATATCTCCTATACACATTGTACTGAAACTTGCCAATGTAAAAATAAAAGAGAAAATTCTGCAAGCATTAGGAGTAAGCACCAACTTACAATCCATAAGGGCTATAAAAGATTTCTCAGCTGAAACTTTACAAGTCAGATAAGATTGGTCACCTGCTTTGATCTTGAAGGGGAAATAAAA
>NW_003852570.1:357497-363157 GCF_000181295.1 Otolemur garnettii
AAAAAACTTCCAGCTCAGGATTCTGAATTCTGCTAAAGTAAATTTCATATTCCATGAAGAAGTGAAATTTTTTACTGACAAGCAAACATTAATAAAATTTGCCACGACAAGACCAGCTATGCAGGGATTACTCAGATCTATACTATACACAGACCATACAGATCACCATAATGGACAACCAGTAAAGTAAACACACCTGGAAACTAAAGGGTAGAGCCAAACTTCAAAAATGTCCCAAGTAATAAAACTAGGCAACAGACCACCACACAACAAGGTGAACATAAAGAAAGAAAGGCACAAACCAATCACAGACTGGCTGACTCATTATGGTTAAGGTGCTCTGTCTCACAATAATTGGTCTGTACTGACCAATTTGTACTGACCAGTCAAAATCCCAGAAATCTTGATTTCATAGAAATTGAGATCATCTTACAATTTAGGTAGATATGCAAATGACATAGAGTGTCCAAAAATGTTGAAAAGAAAGAATAAAGTTATAAAATTTAAAATAGATAACTTTAATTGTTGTTGCAATAGTAGAATATTTAAGACAATATGTTCTGATGCAAGGACAGACAAAAATATAGAACCAAATAGAGTCTACTAATTGACTATTTCATATATACCAACTTGATGTTTTAAATAATGAGCCAAAATATTTTGGTTGCAAAGGGGAAATCTTTTAAACAACTGGTTCTAGTACAATAATTATATGGTCTGAATCTTTTACCTAAAATGTATGCATTCAAAACTTGTTCCCCAGAACAGTGGTGTTTAAAGGGGAGCCTTCTGGTAGGTATATATGTCATGAGGGTTTTGACATCATGAGAGGATTAATATTGAAAAACAGATTGCATAATTGGGTTCATATTCTTCTGCTCATTTCTCACATAAGGACAGAGCAAGAAGGCCCTCACAGATGCAGGTGTATTGATCTTGGAATTTCAGGTTCCAGAATTATTAGAAATAAACTTCTATCCTTTATAAGTTATTCAATCTTTGGAATCTTACTATAGCAGTACAAAAATAAGGAGAGTTGCCTATGGAATAAATAAAAAACCCCAGAAAACTAATAAACTAAAACCTTGTTTAAAAAACTTCATATATTCCAGTATTTTTCCCACACTTTCTTTGAAGATTTTAACTGTTTCATGCCTTAGATTTACATCTTTTATCCATTTTTTAAAATTTCTTATAGTATAACTGTGTACATTAATATAATCATGGGGTATAGTGTGCTGTTTTCATACACATTTTGAAATACTCTCATCAAACTGGTTAACATAACCTTCATGTCATTTTCTTAGCTATTGAGTTAAAACGTTCATACTCTTCTTTTAGAAAGATTCACTTGTACCCTTGTAAGATAAACCATAGTCTTTTATCCATCTTGAATCAATTTTTGTGAGTGGAGAAAAGTTTGGGTCCAGTTCTCCTAGCACCATTTATTGAATAGGGATTCTTACCCCTGTGTGTGTTCTTGTTTGGTTTATCAATGATTAGGTGTATGTAAGATATTTGTTTCATATTGCTAGTTTTCTATGTAGTTCCAAATGTCTATGTCTTCATTTTTGTGCCAATACCATGCTGTTTTGGTCACTATGGTCTTGTAGTACAGCCTAAATTCTGGTGGGCTGATGCCCACAGCTTTGCTTTTATTATTAAGGATTGCCTTGACTACATAGGGTTTTTTCTGGTTTCACAAAAAATGAAGAACTATTTATTCCAAGTCTTGAAAGTATGATGTTGGTATGAGTTAGCATTGAATCTGTAGATTGCTTTTGGAAGTATAAACATTTTAACAATGTTGATTCTTCCTAGCCATGAGCATGATATGTTCTTCCACTTGTTTATGTCTTCTGCTATTTCTTTTCTTAGGGGTTCATAGTTTTCTTTATAAAGTTCCTTCACCTCTTTTGTGAGGAGTATTCCTAGGTATTTCTTTTTCTTTCTTTCTTTTCTTTTTTTTTTGGAGCTACTGAGAAGGGCATTGTGTCTTTGATTTCCTTCTCATCTTGGCTGTTATTGCCATATACAAAGGCTACTGATTTGTGGATATTGATTTTATATCCTGAGATTTTACTGTATTCTTTGATCTCTTCCAGGAGTCTTGTGATCGCGTGCTCGGGGTTCTCTAAGTATAAGATCGTATCATCAGCAAAGAAGGAGAGTTTCACTTCCTTTACCCCTATTTGAATTCCTTTAATTTCCTTCTCTTGCCTGATTGTATTGGCTAGAACTTCCAGCACTATGTTGAACAGTAGTGGTGACAGAGGATACTCTTGTCTTGTTCCATTCCCAAGTGTTAAAGCTTTCAGTTTTACTCCATTCAGTATAATATTAGCTGTGGGTTTGTCATAGATGACTTCTCTCAGTTTAAGGAATGTGCTGCTAATGCCTATATTTTTCAACATTCTAATTAGGAAGGGATGTTGTATTTTATAAAATGCTTTCTCTGCATCTATTGAGAGGATCATATGGTCTTTGATTTTGCTCCTGTTGATATGCTGATTGTGAATTTTATTTATGGACTTGCATATGTTAAATCATCCTTGCATCTTTAGGATGAATCCTACTAATGACTTTATTAAAAAGACTTCTGTGGCAATCACAACAATAACAAAAATAAACAAATGAGACTTAATGAAATTGAAAAGCTTCTGTACAGCGAAGGCAATAAAAACCAAAGCAAACAGACAACCTACACACAGAGAAAGGATATTTGCATATTTTGATTCAGACAAAAGCTTGATAACTAGGATCTACAGAGAACTAAAATTAATAAACATAAAAAGAGCCAACAATCCCTTAAATCACTGGGCAAGAGGGATGAATAGAACCTTCTCTAAAGAAGACAGATGAATGGCTAACAAACATGAAAAAATGCTCATCATCCCTAATTATTGGAGAAATGAAAATCAAAACCACCCTGAGATATCACCTAACCCCAGTCAGAATGGCCCATATCACAAAGTCTCAAAACTAAAGATGCTGGTGTGGATCTACAGAGAAGGGAATACTTTTACACTGCTGGTGGAACTGCAAACTAATACAACCTTTTTGGAAGGAAGTATGGAGAACCCTCAAAGAACTCAAGCTATACCTACCATTTTATCCTGCAATCCCATTGCTGGGCATATAACCAGAAGAGAAAAAAAAAATCCTTCTACCACAGGGACACTTGCACTAGACTGTTTATTGCTGCTCAATTTACAGTTGCCAAAATGTGGAAACAGCCTAAATGCCCATGAATCCAGGAATGGATTAACAAGCAGTGGTATATGTATATTCCATATATATACCATGGAATACCATTCAGCCACTAAAAACAATAGAGTCTTTACATCTTTTGTATTAACCTGGATGGATATGGAACACCTTCTTAGTTAAGCATCACAAGAATGGAGAAAAAGAATCCTATGTACTCAATTCTGATATAAGGACAATTAAGGTCCTAGTATATGGTGGGGGGTAAAGGATGGGACACAATTACAAGAGGGTCCTTATTTAATAAAAGTAATCAGTAAACCTGGTTCCCTGTACCCTTAATGAATCCCCAACAATAATTTAAAAAAACCCTTATATTGTGCACAAAACTTAACCTACCATGAATCATAGAGCTGCATCCAAATTTGAAGCCATAACAATAAAACTTCTATAAAATAATACAGGGGAAAATCTAGGTGACTTTGGGTTTGGTGATGAGGTTTTATTTTTCTTTTTTAATTTCTTACCAAATATTTTTGTGCTTTTATTTACTTTTCTTATTTCACCATCTATTATCATGTTGAATAACAGTGGCAAGAATGAACAGCCTTCTTTTTTCTCAATGGTTAGAAAAAGTGTTTCCTATTTGTTTCATTTTTAAATAAATTTCATTGTCTGTATTTAAGGTTTATAGCAGGGGTCCTCAAACTTTTTAAACAGGGGGCCAGTTCACTGTCCCTCAGACCATTGGAGGGCCAGCTGCAGGCCCGGGGATGAGTCGGCTGCTAAGCAGGACAGGCAGCGGTGGCAAAAACACACGGTGGGCCAGATAAATATCCTAGGCAGGTCACATGTGGCCTGTAGGCCATAGTTTGAGGACACCTGGTTTACAGCATGATGTTATAAAATAAATAAACACACGTGTGTGCACACACACACAGGGTGCCAAAAATGTATACACATTTTAAGAAAAGAAAACAATTGTATTAAAATCATAATAGGAAAGTCATATTTGACTTCTGGAACTGTAACAGGTGCTCAAACATCACCTATATTCATCATTTGTTATCAGTATATTGAGTGTTACAATTTTAACACAGTTTTTTTCTTTCTTGGACTGTGTAAGTATTTTTTTGGCACCCTTTTATATGTCTATGTATATCTATGTAGATATGTATATATATGTTATATATAGCAAAATTGTTAGTATAGTGAAACAAATTAACATATTCATGATCTCACATAGTTACCCTTTCTCCTCTCCCATGGTAAAAGTAGCAATAATCTTATAATTTAGTAGAAATATTAACTATAATGCATTATTATTAACTATATTCCTCATGCTGTACAATAGACCTTTAGACTTACTTATCCCTATACATCTACTACATGGTACCCCTTGACCTCAAACCTTCTATTTTGTTCTCTATGACCTAAATCCCTCTATTTCCTATACCCCCATTCTGCCCTTTGTAACCACTATTTTATTCTCTGTATATTTCATTTTTATTTTTAGAGTTCACATATAAGTGAGATCATAATACTTTTTTTTCGTTTCTTTGTCTGGCTAATTTCATTTAGTATGATGTTCTACAGATTCATTCATCTTGTGGCAAATGACAGAATCTCCTTTTTATGTCCACACACACACACACACACACACACAGACATGAACTACAAGTTCATTATTCATTCATCCACTGATAGACTCTTAGGTTGTTTCCATGTCTCGGCTATTGTGACTAGTGCTGCAGTGAACATTGGAGTGCAGATATGTCTATGAGGCAGTGAAATAATTTGTTCTGGGGTATATACTCATAGAGGGAATGCTGAGTAATATGATAATTCTATTTTTAGTTTCTTTAGAAAGCTCCATCATGTTTTTTATAATGGCTACACCAAACTACCTTCCCACAGTGTATAAGAATTTCCTTTTTTCCACACCCTCCCCATCACTTACCTCTTGTTTAAATAATAATTCTCCAAATGGAAATGAGGTGATCTTTCACTGTGGCTTTGATTTACAGTTTCCCTAATGATTAGTGATATTGAGCATATTTTCACATATCCATAGGCCATTTTAATGAAATTTTTGTTGCTGTTGTTATTGTTGTTTGGGCCTGTGTTGTTTTTCTTTTATTAAATGATAGCTGTGTACATTAATGCAATCATGGGGTACAGTGTGATGTTTTCATATACAATTTGAAATATATTCATGAAACTGGTTAACATAGCCTTCATGTCATTTTCTTAGTTATTGTGCTATGACGTTTATATTCTACTTTAAGAAACATTCACTTGTACCCTTGAAAGGTAATCCACAGAGGTGATCCATTCAGTCATCCTCCCTCCACCCATCCACCCCCTCCAGTCCTCTCCCCCTCCTTCCACCCCATATTCTTAGACTATAATTAGGTTATAGCTTTCATATGAAAGCTATAAGTTAGTTTCAT